>NC_048302.1:66529133-66725541 GCF_013100865.1 Trachemys scripta elegans | reverse complement strand
TCGGCCAGCGCCATTTCCAATTTACGGTCCTGCCCTTCGGCCTGGCGTCAGCACCACGGGTGTTCACGAAGTGCATGTCCGTGGTAGCAGCCTTCCTTCGAAAAAGAAGGATGCGTGTGTTCCCGTACCTGGACGATTGGCTACTCGTGGGCAGGTCGGAGGCCGAAGTCCGATCTCACGTAACGCTGGCCTTGCAGATGTTCGACAAGCTCGGCCTCCGGGTCAACGTACCGAAATCCACGTTAGTCCCCACTCAGAGGCTGGACTTCATAGGTGCTACCCTGGACTCGGTAACCGCACGAGCGAGTTTACCAGAGGCACGGTTCATGTCAATTCACGGGGTCGTAAGCTCGGTCCAAAAATTTCCCACGACAACAGCAAGATGTTGCATGCAACTTCTGGGGCATATGGCAGCTTGCACACACGTGGTCAGACATGCCCGGCTGAGGCTCCGGCCTTTACAGTTGTGGTTCGCCCACACGCATCGCCCCAACAGAGACCCATTGGATCAAGTAGTCACGATCCCGAACCAGGTGCTCAGCTCGCTACGCTGGTGGCTCTATCGCCAGCAGGTATGCGAGGGGATCCCCTTCGCTACCCCACAACCCACTCTGACGTTAGTGACAGACGCATCAGACATAGGTTGGGGGGCGCACCTGGGGGAACTGCGGACACAAGGGCTGTGGTCCAGAGAGGACAAGCTGCTTCACATCAATCTGAAGGAGCTAAGAGCGGTTCGCCTCGCCTGCCAGACCTTCCACGCCTTCCTAAAAGGTCACAGCGTGGCAGTCCTGACGGACAACACTACCGCCATGTTCTATATAAACAAGCAGGGCGGGTCCCGGTCTTCTCCCCTCTGTCACGAGGCTCTCCAATTATGGAACTTCTGTATAGCCCATGCGATACACCTCATCGCGACGTATCTTCCAGGAATTCAAAACGGCTTAGCGGACCGCCTCAGCCGATCCTACCGAATGCACGAATGGACGCTGAAAGGAGACGTCCTGCATTCGATCTTCCGGAGGTGGGGTTTTCCCCGGGTGGATCTGTTCGCCACCAGGGACAACAGCCAATGCCCTCAGTTCTGCTCGTTCCAGAACCTCAGCCCGGGATCAGTAGCAGATGCCTTCATGATCCCATGGGGAGGGAGCCTAAAATATGCCTTCCCTCCATTTCCACTTATACACAAGGTTCTTCTCAAGACCCGCAGGGACAGGGCAACGATCATTCTTATTGCCCCGGCCTGGCCCCGCCAGCATTGGTTCACGTCCCTGCTGGAACTGTCCATGGCCGATCCAATCACCCTTCCCCTCCATCGCGACCTAGTCACACAAGACAAAGGTCGCCTACTCCACCCAAACCTGTCTTCGCTTCATCTCACGGCATGGTATCTCTCTGGCTGAACGATGCAGAACATAGGTGCTCTCACCAGGTTCAGCAAGTCCTCCTTAATAGTAGGAAGCCCTCTACAAGGGCAACATACCTGGCGAAGTGGAAAAGGTTCTCCCACTGGTGTGAGCCCCAACGCATACAACCTTTACAGGCCTCAGTTCCGTCCATCTTGGACTATTTACTGCACCTCAAGAATCAAGGGCTTGCGCCCGCCTCAATTAGAGTTCACTTAGCCGCTATTTCGGCTTTCCATCCGGGAGAGTTGGGAGTGTCAGTATTCTCTAACCCCACAGTGGCCCGATTCCTCAAGGGGCTGGAAAGGGTGTTTCCCTACTCACGCCCGCCGGTTCCGACGTGGTCTCTGAACCTAGTGCTAAATAGACTTATGAGTCCCCCCTTTGAGCCCCTGGCCACTTGCTCCCTCACGCACCTCTCCTGGAAGGTGGCGTTTCTCGTGGCCATCACGTCGGCCAGAAGGGTATCGGAATTGAAGGCCCTCTCGTCGGAGCCACCTTATACGGTGTTCCATAAAGATAAGGTGCAACTTAGGCCGCACCCCAAATTCCTCCCAAAGGTGGTGTCACAGTTTCACATGGGGCAAGACATTTGCCTTCCGGTGTTTTTTCCAAAACCCCATACGGACCCTCACCACCGCAGCCTACATACCCTGGATGTCCGAAGGGCGTTGGCATTTTACCTGGAGCGGACCAGGTCGTTCCGCAGAACACCCCAGCTGTTCATTGCGATTGCGGAACGTATGAAAGGCTTGCCTATTTCGACACAGCGCTTGTCGGCACTGTATACGCACTTGTTATGAGCTCGCCAATGTTCCGGCCCCGGAGATCCGGGCCCATTCGACTAGAGCCCAAGCGTCCTCAATGGCCTACTTGGCGCAGGTCCCGATCCAGGAGATCTGTAAGGCAGCCACCTGGTCGTCCATACACACGTTCACAGCCCACTACGCAATCCATCATCAGACCAGAGAGGATGCGATGGTCGGTCGGGCTGTGTTACAGTCAGTTGTACCTTGACTCCTACCCACCTCCAATGGTAAGCTTGGGAATCACCTAATGTGTAATGGACGTGAACAATCACTCGAAGAAGAAAAAACGGTTACTTACCTTCTGTAACTGTTGTTCTTCGAGATGTGTTGTTCACGTCCATTACACTTCCCACCCTCCTTCCCCTCTGTCAGAGTCTCCGGCAAGAAGGAACCGGAGGGGTCGGGTCGGCAGGGATATATATACCCTGGAGCGGGGCGCCGCTCTGGCGGGAAGGAGGGGGCCCGCCGACCCGACGGGAGCCGCTAAGGGAAAAAGTTTCCGACGTCCGTGCACGCGGCGCGCGTACACCTAATGTGTAATGGACGTGAACAACACATCTCGAAGAACAACAGTTACAGAAGGTAAGTAACTGTTTTTTACATCGACCTAAGCACAGGTATGGACAGTGCTATGTCGATGGGAAAACTGCTGCCGCCACTCATGGGGGCTGGACTAATTACATCAATGGAAGAGGTCTCTCCTGTCAGCTTAGAGTATCTGCACTAGCAGTGCTGCAGCTTCACCACTGTAAGCTCTGTAGTGTAGCCATAGCCTAATGTTTATATAGACAACTCTGAGACAAGATTGATCTCAAGAGAGCATGGCATCTTGGGGCCTTTGCTTCTTTCAATATAGACTCTAACTTAAGCTTGCCTTTACCATGTTCATCAAAGGACTTCCAGATGCTGTATTCCATTTGATTAATAAATACTATCTTGTTTTGAAAGGCTCGTCGTTTCACTGCAAATATGCACGGTTTGCATTGTTCCCCGAAGACAGAGAAGTCATGACTGGAGGCTGACCTGAGGTGGACTCGCCACAAGAGCTCATGGGGAGAAACATGGTGTCGTAGTCCATAGACTGAGTCTAGTAATCATTGAGGCCATGTGGCAAACCCTTGTGAAAAAGTGTAGACCTCTGGGGTCTGGCACAGTAATAGAGTTATTCCCAGAAAACACTTTAAAAATGGAGATGTAGCACAGACCCAGTAAATCCATGCCAGACTTAGAGGAAGAGATGAAGGCTGGGAAGTTGCCAGGAGTCAGATTAGAGATCCTTGACAATGATCAAGAGAAAGATGCAAAGCTTTACATGGAAGATGGAAAGAAGCTGGTTGATATTCGGGTTATGTGGTGAGAGCTCTGAAAGAGGGAACGTGATTTTGGCAGCAACACTTTGGAAGCCAAAGAAAACAAAAACACACTTTCAATTGTGGTTTATACGGTGAAAGAGTGGCAGTATGCCTGACATCTCATGTCATAGACAAGATAAGGGCTAGGAAAAAACTCTCTGGTCATCTCATCCACAAGACGATACTTTTCTCTACACTAGTTAGTATAAACAAACATTTTAATCTCACCTTCTCTTAAACCTTCCTAGTTAATCATTCCACTGGCTAGTTGTTCTCCATGACAAAAAGTAAAGGTTCCTCAATGAGTATGTGGTTAACAATTCCATGTTTTAGCCAAAAGAATATACTTTATTACCAGTGGGACATAGTCGCTCCATCTGGCCAGCACAGGATTTTGGGCCCCTTTGGCACCTCCTAGGATAGGGGGAACACAGTTTACAATCTAATTAAAATCAAGACACAAAGTGGTGTAATGAATACACAGAGGAATGAGGGATGAAGGCCAAGAATAACAGTGACAGAAAGAAATGGTTACGTAGACTCGAACTGCACACAATTTTCTGATTTTAAGCCAATGCTTGCAGATGCAGCCAAAAGCATTTGTTATTGACAATAAAACATGATATGACCTGACCATCTCAGAGATCACCTCTGCCTTTCTGTCCCATCTTAGTAGTTGCACTGAAATATGTTCCCAGTGCTGAGTTTGATAGGGCAGGCAGAAAGGCATATTCAGCAACGGGCTGTCAGCTTTGGAATTTGCTTATCTTTAGGACTGTCTTTGTTAACTGTAAAAATAACAAGGAGTCTGCTGGCACCTTAAAGACTAACAGATTTATTTGGGCATAAGCTTATGCCCAAATAAATCTGTTAGTCTTTAAGGTGCCAGCACACTCCTTGTTATTTTTGTAGATACAGATTAACATGGCTACCCCCTGATATTTGTTAACTGTGGGTTTTTTCTTAACATGAGCCCAGAGACATCAAGTAATTATCCTGTCAATGGGCAAACACAGTGGAAAACAAAGCGCTGGATTTGATTTGTGGCAATTGTTGGCAACAATTGCACAGATTTATTTCTGTATTGCACCTGAATATCACAAAGATGGATGCAATACAACTAAAATGAGAGACAGAAAAGAACTTTTTTGCCCCAGGGCTAGAAACTCATGCAATAAAATTAGAAGTAGGGAATCAAGAGACGAGCCTTCAAGGGTGTGTATACACACAACATATGTGCACAAATGGCTCAAAGCTTACGTGGGTTGGTACATCAGAGTATTTTTGCCCTTAGGTTGTGCACACACCTATTCGAAGAGTTTCAGACACAATATTTTAACTGCACGTACTTATGGTACTGAGAGCCTGACAACCTCTGTTTCATTTGTGGAGCAAAAAATATCATATTCTCCTCTCCAATAGCATTATCTAGCAAGTGAATATTATTTCCAAACATTGTTTCAGATTTTTTATCTGATGCTTCAATTTAAGCCATACAGATATGCTTTGTTCAAAATACCAAAGGCATTAATTGCATTAGCTATAATTGGATTACTTACCAAAGACTGAGGAAGATTCACTGCAATGATAGCCGGATTATTAAATGTTTGTTTTGTGATAAGTAAACAGGAAGGATTATTGTAACTCTCTCTCTTTTCTTTGCTAAACTCTTAGGTTCCCTAATGGATAATGAAGATGTAATGGAAAATATTTAGGAAATTACCTTAGAAGATATGAGTTTTCTATATTTATTTACAGATTCTTATTTTCCCCCAGATATTTTCCCCTACAGAAATTATATTATTTGTTTCCTAAAAGCTGAGAAGTAGAAGAACTGGAAATGTGCCAAGTTTATATGCAATCTGAGCTACAATGATCATTTGTACTGACTTTTCAGTAACCTGAATCAATCAGAAAGCAGCAAGTGGGCTCCATTTTTCTTATCTTAACTTCTAATTATGTTAGAATTGTATTTTCATTGAGTTGATATCACACATATTTTATTCTCAAGGACTTTTTCACCAGGATTCTATTTAATAGGCACAGATTAGAATAAAGATGAAAAGCAATATGGATTCAAGGAGAGAATCCCTAATCTTGTCCAGTTAAAATTTTGTCCCCACTTGTAAAATAGGTGATGAAGAGAGGTGACTCTTTGGGGATACTTACACTTTGAGCGGGGGGGGAGGGGGAAAGGGTGATTCCCATCCTGAGGAGATACACCCACATTAGTTCTCATTGAGCTAGCACATTCAAAATGGAATGTAGCCAAAACAGCATGAGCTGTGGGAAGAGCTAACGACCTTGAGTACATGCTCATCCAAGACCCTAGGCATATATTGTGGGTGTCTAGTCTCTCCTGCGGCTTGTGCTGCTGCAGCTACATTCTGTTTTTAGTGCACTGGCTTGTGTGAGTATGGCCCCTTGATCTGGGAAACACATTTCCAGCTCAAAGTGTAGAAATACCCTTTGTGGGACAATTCCAATTTGGACTAATCCTGTGGGGCAGTTTCCAACCGTTCCTTACTCTAGGGGCTGGTCCTAATAGCTCATTCCATAATCCTATATATGAGTATTGTAAAAAAGATGGCAGAACTCTTCCGGTTACCTTTTCCTGTGAGCAAATGATAGAAGAGTCTATAACGCTGGTAAAATTCTGCTGCGTCACTGAGGTAGGTGTTGCTCATTAACTCCACCCAGGCTGCAGTGGAAGTGGAAGTGACTTTTAAGAAAAGGGCTTGAAGGGAAACTTTAGCATTAGCCCAGCTAAGGAGATACCTTAGGCTGAAGTTTATGTTGTATTGTTTTCAGTTATGAGTAGAGAAGGAGAGATGAAGTTTGTGTGTGAATGTATGTATATACATAAATTCCACATTTCATTATTCTTAATGAAACAGTATATTTGCAATTTCTCTATTGGCTTTCCACTTAAGAACATCTTACTAAAATTTCAATTAATTATATCGGCTAAAATAGTTTCATCCACCAAAACCTGTAACCACATCAAATTTTTCTATCCTGTACAGCAAAAATGATGTTTCTAGATTTCTTAGTGAAAAAGTAAGATCGAGAAATGGCCTAAGGCACTCTTATGCCTGATAGGCCCCCTCAGGTGTTCTGTAAACAAGGAGGCAGAACAATCTTGGCTTACAAACAGGTTCCTGCTTGGAGCTATCAGCAATAATAAAGTCAGACAGTTGAAGTAAAAAGATATACTGAATTCACATCACTCCATGTAGCACCTCTTTGTAATCCATGGGACAAATGTAGATTTCAAATAGAGCTGTTGAAGGCTAGCATGATGCATTTCAAAAAAGAAAAACTAAACCTTAGCATTTGCTATGTGTCTTATTAATGTCAGGTATATGTTATTAAGTTCCTCCTTGCACCCTTTCCTTTTTCAGTTTTTTTTAAAATACATATTACTATTCATTTTGCGGAACTTGCATTTCTTTTTATGTTTCACTTCTAGTGAAGGAAAACAGCTTGTTTTGTCTGTAATGTTTCTGATCGATTTACATGCACTTTACTGTTTTTATTAGTAACATATATGCACTGATATGTGTTGAGATGAAAGAATAATTAAAGGAATACTGTAGATTCTGTTTTGAAGCTTGGCAAGATTGCCTTTTTTGTCACCGACAGCTGTCATAGTATTCTGCAGTAATGAGCCAAAGCATCAAAACTTGCATCAATGACACTGAAGTGGGTTTTTGCTATTACTATAGAATGCCATCCATTTTTTTTCTTTCAGTGAGGGCTACTGTTAAAACTCAAGTGATTTTTGAGCTTATTCTATGAATTATTTTACTATTTATTTCTTTTTCTGAACATTCCTTACTGGTGGGGAAATTCTCTGTAAAATATACCTTAAGCCAGCTTCAGTATACTGTGTGGGAAGTGTACTTGCTCTAATTATCAAGTGTAAACATTCACTCTTGTAAAAACAGTAATAAAGCTTATGCCGACCTCAAATAGACCAGTATAAATCCAGACTAACTTTACTGAGTAGAATTACTCTGGATTTACACTAGCCTTCTATATTTTATCCTATTTTCTCATTCAGGTTGGCTATATGAGAATTGAATTACTATGACCTGAGTGAAATCATTTTATTTGGTATTTGGGAAATGTTTTTTCAGTGTTTGGTTGAAATCTAATGTAAACAGTTCCTCTCTTCTGATTTTCGTTTTACGAATTTTGTGATAACACAGTTGTTCATCATGTATGGGCTGGAAAGGAAAAGGTAAAAATACAGGGAAAATTTCAAAAGCACCTAAAGCATAATCCTACAAACATGACTAAGGTGCTGTGATGTTCAGCCTCACAACTCCTAACCTTTAGGTGTCTAGAAAAATCCCGAGTAAGAACGCTGCAGTCCACAAAGCCTGAGTTGGGCTCCTGTACAATAAGTGGGGATACATAGGTAGGTACCTTAGGATGCTGGGTGATGAGATGAGGTGTACCTGCTGGAGACCCTGACCCAAAGAAAGTGCTCTTTTGAAGGAAAAGAGCAGCAAGTTTAAAACTCCCAAAAGACCTAGAGAAGTCACCTAGGGTCAGCTGCTGGCAGAACTAATGAGAATTGGTCCTCCAGTCGCTAAGGGCTGAGAATGGGCAGAAGACAATCAGGGCCCAGAAAACAATATCTGAGTGCTTCCTCCGGGGGGGGGGGAGCCAGGAAGGAAAGTGAGCTGTTGTGGGCGAAGATGTAGCAGGAGGAAGGACTTCCCTGTCTTAACACAAAATACAGGCCTAGCTCTGACTGCATCTTATGATTGAGCCAGCAAAAGATTGTTTTGTTTTATGGTGCAGAATGTAAAGCCTAGGTGTCCATCCCATGTTGGACATCGATTGACTGCAGTAAAATTTAAGGGAGATTGTTTTGAAAGATGCTCCACTGGTTCAGGCCAACTCATGACAGGCTTGGTTCAGTACTGTCAATGACTCAGAAACATTGTTCATGCAAACAGGGCAAAAATATAAATAATTGGCTGGATTCTAACTCAGTAATCCAAATGTAAATCTGCAGTAATTCCATTTATATCTATGTAACGGAGATTCAAATCTCACCAACATTCTTTGCTTACTCAGTACACTGCAAAAAGCCTTCAAACTTCCTCAGTACACTTTATGGGTTGCTTGTTTATTATACGTGCAAATGCGTTACCACTTAATTTTTTAATATAGAAATGATCATTGTTTCAGCAGTAATAAATCAAAGTGTTGCCATTTAAGTTGCCTTTAACAGTTACTACACAAAGATATAAAAAGTCTGTGCTGGAAAAATCATGGAACTTGGAGAAGTCAAATTAACAGGTAAAATGTTTTTTTCTAAAAAAATGGATTCTGTTGGAGCCTTACAACTGGCCCTGAATTACATCTCTGGTACCAGCTGTTGAGTTACCTGTTGTTTTGGTACTATTTATAAGTAATGTGGGAAAAATAATAGTGCAAAGAGTCTATTTTTTTTCTTTTTCAATTTGTTTTTCTTTTTTCTTTTACTGCTAATTTAGGATACAATTAGTCCTGCTTTGTCTTTCTTACCAATTTTAGCTCCACTGTCCTGAATAGATTTTTTCTTGACTTATACCAGTATAAGTGTAAAATTAAGTCTATTGATCTTCAGCAGAGTCAGTGATGAAATCTTGCTCTTTGCTGCTGTAAAGAAGTTCTTCTTTTTCCTCCAATGACAGCTCTGTACAGTACATTAAGAGAAATCCTGTTGCTCATCCTCATCTTTCCTTCAGTGAGGAGGATCTTACAGCAGAATCAGTGGTGTTAATGTAAATGGTGCATGGTAGGACTTTGGAAGTGTGCTCAAGGGACTGTGTGTGCCCTGCAGTAAAACAGCTCAATGTTGGCTCGCTGAATGCTCCTGGGCAGTGGATTCTGTGGAGGGATAAATTTGGGCTGGATGGATCACCATTACCACAGAGAACAGATTCACTGTGAAGACGGGGCACAAAAGCATCAGAACTTTGGTAGGTGTTCTGCTGCTGCTCTCCATCTTGTAGTGAAGGGAAAAGTTCTTCTTCCTAATCCCATAAATCTCCCCAATGCATAGTCTAGTAACCCAAGCTCTAGGCTGGGCTGTTAAGGGGATGGGTGGCCCCTCTTTGTTGGCACCCCTCACTACTACATTTGACCTTCCTAAACATTCTTTTGCTTTGAAGGACACTGCTATTTTATTCCTCGTCCCTGCTGGATTGAAAAAGAGATAATGGTTAGGTTCTATATCTTACCCACCTGAAATAGACATTGATGTCTCCTTGCTTTAAGATTATGTGTAAAAATGTCATTAGCAAAATGGTTCCCAATTTAAAGAAATTACAGCCTATGAGTTAAGCCTAAGCAAAAGTCTGCAGTGAATTTCTCTTGAGCCAGGGTAGTGAGACAGAAGCTTCTCCCAGCTCTTGCTTCACACCACTTTGCTCCAAAGGCTTTGCTTAGCTAGCAGACCTTATTGCTATAGGTACATATCCATCCTTCTCACAGGAAGTAGGTAGGATACTTCTGGAATTCCACTTCTTCATAGAACAAGCATAAGAGTAAGTTGCCAAAGGCACAATTTTTTTCATATAGGTAAAGCTTCCAATTGTTATCCTTTGGGATAGGAGAAACAACATTACAGCACATTCACACAAAAATTTCAAAGGCTGCAGCTTTCCTTCTGTACAGCACCTTTTTTGTGAAAAAATCAGTACAAAAAACATCACTTTGAAAGGCTATATATCACCCTCACTGTGTTAAACCTAATTACCACTTCCTTTCCCCTACCCCCCCAAAATGGTAGTGTTGATAAGCATTTGATGAATTCTCATTTGTGAAGCCACGAGCAAATTACACTCAACTTCCAATTGTTTTCTTGATTTCAGAAGGATAACGTACAGTTTTGATACAATTCCAGTACCACAACATTGAACTTAAAATTCAAGAGCCATCTGGAATTTTAATCACTGTGCTGCTATAACAAGAGAGGAGCCTGAGCCATAAAGTTCCAACTTCCCCAGTGTTTCGGTGGATGTCAATGTCATGGGGTACTCACTCACTGTAGGTGGCACCATCTTGTGGATGCTTTGGGGATCAGCTCTTGCCTGGTCTGGAGCCATTTTCCATCAATTACTCAGGAGGTGATCCCTCTCTCTCGCTGTTCACAAGTTGGGGTGCTCTGTCTTTGTGACTTGGCCTTCCAGCAAGGTCACTACATAGTCCTGCCCTTCCTGGGTTACAAAGTATTTCTGGACCCAGCTGTACAGTTGGCATCTCCAACACTCCTGTGCCACTTGACGGTGACTAGTAGGTGCACCCAGGCCTGCCCCTACTCTAGGTTCCAGTCCAGGAGTCCAATGTCCAGCAACTATGGCCTGCTTTCCCTCAGCCTCTGTTGCTCTTTCCCTGGACTCCTTCCTACAGCTTCTGGCTCTCCCCACTCCATCTGAGTGTACCAGCTCAAGCTCCCTCCTCCCAGGTAGTAAGTGCAGATTACTTAATTCTTCAGCTTCAAACACACCTCTCTACTCCCAGGAAGTGACTACAGACTATTTCTTCTGCAGCCCCTTTTTGTTGTCAACTTTCTGGCTTTGTATCAGCCTGGTCTATTCCTCCTCAAATAGGCTCCATCTTCAATCAGCCTTTCAATCTCCCTCAGTTGCAGCCTATCAGATTAATTAACTTAACTTAACCTCCTCTGTCTTGTATAGGGTGGACACCCCATCACAGTCAAGCTATAGGGAATCAAAAACTTCCTTGAGTATTTATTAAAGAAAACAGCTCTAATTATAGACACAAACAAATGCATCTAGATTGAATTCCAGCTTTGTCTCCCTTGTTTACCAGGGACCAAACCCTGTTGAAAATGCTGTATGCCCCCACATTCAGTAGCTGAAAAATATGGTGCAAGACAATATAGGATATTGAGATCCAGAGTCCTTTTCAAAACCCATCTACTATAACATGATGATGGAGCACCAAATTAACATGGCTACATCTTATAATTACTAAGTAAATATGATTCAGTATTAGTGATATACATTTTAAAAAAATTCTCATTGTCTTGTAAGTGTGCCTAAAGACTCAAGAGATTATCATGCAATTCTGCCTGTCAATATCGCATGTATTTCACATGTTTAGTTTCCTCACCAGATATTTCTGCTGGAGATTTTCATTGGCCTTATCTTAGAATTCATCCTCTATTCATATTAGTGGATCACAGATCTCCTGTGTGATTCCATTGTTAATTTTCTTAATTAATTCACTGGCCCCAGTTTGGATCCAATACACTTAGGGGAAAAAATTCTTAAATGACTTCTAATTTTGAGTAACTTGTTTTCTGAGTATGCAGAAGGAGTTTATTAATAGTGATTTAGGCATGGGTCAATGGGTACTAAACAATATTACAATAAAACTTAAATTCAAAATTATAAAATACTTATAAATACAGAATTAAAAAGACATACACCATTAATCCATATATGATTACTGTGCCATTTGCCTTTTCCTTATTTTAGTAGCTGTCCTTGCAAATAGGGCCACTGCTTGACAGATACATTCTATTTTCTCAAAGATCATAGAAAAAGGTATCTGGGACAAAAACATGGAAAGCCAGTTTGACCTCAAATGGCAATACAAATTACAATGTAATAAATAATGGGGTAGATCTTCCACCAGATCTAAACTGCACGGACAGAGGCAATTACATTTCTCAGTCCTAGTATACCATTTTTCTAAGTAAGCTGTCTGCATAGATTTGAAATAGAGCACTGTAACGGCCCATGTTAGAATGTTATTACATAGACTATGTAAATATTTGACATATCTATGGGTTATTTTAACAAGGGAAAAACCAAGGTGACATATTTGGAATAGAAATAACTGCCATAACCAGTTGCTTATTAATACTCTGTAGTATTGACTTGATTAGGGATTTCACATTTTTAAACTTAAATCTAATCATTTCCGATTCAGAGACATCTAGTGAATACAAATAATTTTGAATATGCTCTAACGGAGGAAATTTATATATGAGACAGTCCTGCTGAGCTGTTCCACTGAGCAGAACCTTGGCAAATGCTGTGGGTGCATATTATGAATATGCAGCCAAAAATTAATACTATGATGTTGCACTTTGGACGGAATTGAATTCATACCTGTTGCAGCATTAAGAAGAGGTATTATTTGGGAGGCCAACAATCTTCCTAAGAAATTTGTTTCAAATCACCTCTGGTCCCATGGGATCATCCCCATATTTCTGCACTGTACAAAATTTGAGTGCATACCTTAGCCTCAAGCTCTCTAAAGACTGATTCAATTAAGATTCTGAGTCCAGATAAAATGTAACATTGTGTTGAATTTAAGGCCTTCTCTTTTGTTACTTGAATATGCTCATCCCACAATCCATTCTGTGACAACTAGATACTCAGGTAAGGGAAAGAGATAACTTGTTCAATATTTTGCCCATGCAGCTTCTATCTCTGACAAAGACAATTACTTTCAGTTTTTGAATAATTTATTGAGAGATCCTCCCATAAACAGTATAAACCAAATACACTTAGTAAATGCTTCAGTCCCAAAGGTATTTGTGACAGTAAAACCATATTGTCTGTATATAATGAGACAGACACCGGGTTATTCATCATTTTAAGGGGAAAATACTGAACCTCTTTTAATGGTAAAACATCACTGATATAAAAATTAAAAAGAAAAGGAGTCCTGTCCAACTCTCTTTGTAATTGGGATGGAATCAGTTAATTCCCCACCCAGGCGTATTCTAACCTTGGCCACTGTTCATCTGTGAAGAGCCGTTAGAAGAATAAGTAACAGGGGATCTGTTCCAGAAATCTCCAGTTTGCTCCACAGACAGTCTCTATCAGTGGAATCAAAGGCTGATTTTTAGATCAACAAAAGATGTATACAGTTTTCCCCCATGAGGAGCCATGTATTTGTGGATCAAATAAGAATGAATAAAACAATTAGTTGTAGTGGAGCAAGCATTTCAGAAACCAGCTCCTTGCTCAGTAAATAAATTACTTTTCCCTGTCCAGTCCTGCCCTGCCCTGTCCTGCCCAAAATATATCTAGCATACATTTTTAAAGCAACATCCAATAAACTAATTGGGCAGTAATTCCCGAAGTCTTTCCTCTCCTCTTTTTTGTAAAGTGGAATGATAATACTGGTAGCCCAACCTGAGGTGAGAATCCCCATATTATTTATATTAGAAAAAAAGTATAGCCAAAACGGTGCCACCAGTCACTGTTCTCCTTAAATACTGCTGCAGGGATATGCAGCTTTAGACACTTTTGGCCTAATTTTCAGAAAGGTGTCACACACCTGCAGGTCTCATTGACTGCAGTTTGCATTGTGAGTAGTCATCTCTGAAAATCAGGCCCAAGGTGTCTAAGATCGGAAACCCAGAAATTAAGGCACCCAACGTTAGAGCTTACTTCTGGAAATTTCATCCTAACCCTTTTATAGCAACAAATATTTTACATGATGTATGTATTATCAATGTGCTCTAATGGAGCTAAATCCAGCAACAAACAAAGGGAAGGAAAAAATGGTAATTATATAAGATTACTACAATATCTATTAATTTTGATTTCTCTAATTCAGAGCTGCAAATTCTACTGCTCATGATCAAATTGTAACACAGTAGCCAAAGAGTAGTCTTTCCTTCTGCCTTTTATCATTTTTTCCAAATATCCTTAGGCCAGATACTATAATGTTGTTTCTCTTATTGAAACTCAAGAGTCCAACAACATAAAACAATACCCCAAACAATTCATGTTACAAGCTGTGTTTAGAGAAATCTGATTCTCATGGTGAGACTGGTGCCTCTATTACATAGTGCTGGGCCTGAATGCTGTCACTCAGTCTCTTTCCACCACAGAACATCTGCTAATCTTATCAGCTATATGAAGGAGCCAGGGCCGGCTCCAGGCACCAGCCCAGCAAGCAGGTGTTTGGGTCGGCCAACGGAGAGGGGCGGCATGTCCGACTGTTCTGCGGCAATTGGGCGGCAGGTCCCTCACTCCCTCTAGGAGCGAAGGACCTGCCGCCGGATTGCCGCCGAAGACTGAAGCGACGGCGGTAGAGCAGATTGCGATCGCGGCTTACCCCTCACACACTTTTTTTCTTTTTGCTGCTTGGGGCGGCAAAAATCCTGGAGCCGGCCCTGGAAGGAGCACAGCAGATCTCCTTTGCTTCTCCCTGTGTCTTCCACAGAGCAACGGGGGAGCTTTTTCAAAATGTGTCTACTCACAGGGCTGGAAGAGTGAGCAACTTTCTTCTCCCCAACTGCTCTGATTCAAGGGAGGTGGCTACATCACCCACCTATGACTATTCTCATTGGGCAAAAGCATCACTCACTCTGCTTCAAGTGTCAAGATTGGAATAAAAGGGATGACCCTATCTTCCTCCTTCCAGTTGTGTCTAGTCTCAGAGAGAAAACTTTCCCCCTGCATAATATGAAACGCCTGTCTACTGTAGTTTTGCTCCATCGTGTTATTACCCAGGTAATTCCTGCTTCTATTAAGAGCCTCCAGGCACAAGTGGGTATAGACCCTCCAATTATTAGCTACACTACCCCATAATACTCCTCCTCCTCTAGACTTTCATTTCTTTAAAAAGCTATTACACTTATCAGTAAACTGCTGGAATAATTTATGTTCCATATTCCCTATATTTTGCATGCTATCTGTTTCTGGAGTCCATTTATCAAGCTCATTCACATATGATTTCAGAAACAGCAGATGGCCAAAGTTCAAACTCTCTGGGAACTTACATTTGGTGCCAAGAGAATTCTTCTTATAAGCACTGTAAAATGTACTTTTTTTTTAAAGCATTTAAAACTGATTTTCATTACTTCCTGAGCTCATTTCTCCAGTGGAAGCTTGTCAAGTGGAAATTTGTCAAACACTTTATAAAAAGTCCAAATGCATAGGTCATTTGTCTTTCAATATTGACCTTCACTGCAACTTCTTGAAAAGAAAAGCTGGGGTGGTTGGCTTGGTAGGAGGGAAGGTTGT
The DNA here is from genome assembly GCF_013100865.1 of Trachemys scripta elegans. Taxonomy (NCBI): domain Eukaryota; kingdom Metazoa; phylum Chordata; order Testudines; family Emydidae; genus Trachemys; species Trachemys scripta. The sequence continues at coordinate 66,709,948 of NC_048302.1, read as the reverse complement.
CTAGAAGAACAGCAGCCAGTACCCAAGGAGTCTCAGCTATATAAAACAGCTTAGGAAATGTATGCTGCTAAGGTGGAGGTTGGAAAAGCTGTGTGTGCTTTGGAGTGGTTTTTGTTTTGGGGGAGGGTAGGGGATAGAATACATTAAATCATTAGAGAACAGAAGGTCAGAATTTAGGAACCAGAAGTTTTCAGAAAATAAGAACAATTTTCAGTTTGCTCATTACAAATTGCCCCATTTTCATAGGTGTCAAAAGCTTTTCACAAAACAAATGTGCAACAAATTTCTTGGAAAAGTTGCCATGTGTTTTATCCCTGTTGGCAATTCGTTAGCAACAATTCCCCAACTGAAAATACTTTGCATGAGTGGCCATTTATTTTTGCACCACAGTGGTGTATAATATACTGCCTTGTGGGAAGTATCTCCAGGCAAACATACAAGCAGAAGCAACAATGTGTTACTGAACGAATGCCAACAACCTGCTTCATACCCAACAGCTAACACTCTATTGATGGATCCCACTAGTATCTTGGCATTCCCTGCTTAATTTTATTTTGGGGATTTTTGCACTTGTAGCTATACCAGTGCAAACTCCTAGAGAGAAATCCTGACCTCCCTGAAATCAATGGATGTTATGACACTGATTTCAACAGAGCCAGGATTTCACTTGTAGTGTAGATGCACTTGTGCAGACTACCTGGGATTAAAACAGTGGAATAAACTTGTGTACAAGCTACACAAGTGCAAAACAACCCAGTGTAGACAAATCCTCTGCTTACAACTGTATGATGGCTTTTCATTCCAACTTAACTGGAGTCCAAAACGATGTAGCATTCTGATAATTTATCTGAAAAACACACTGAAAGTAAATACAAATTCTTTATAAAAAGTAAAGATTTAGCTGCAAACCCATGGAGAAAATCTTTATGCAAAAAAGGCCCTAAGCCAATGTCCATTGAACTCAATAGGCATCTTTCCAATAGGTTTGGGATCAGAACCTATGAATCTTCATTTGTTTGCTCAGCTATTCTGTAAAGACAAGTGCAATTACATCTGGCACATTACATGAGGGGGCTGATTCTCCTCACAGAATGGTTTAAGCCCCCTTAATTTAGTGGAGTTGCCCCTATCATATACCAGTGCAAATGAGAAGAGAATTAGGTCCTCTGCCCTTCAGCAAAAACTTAGTTCATAAAATAGACACATGTTGATATGCAAAGTGAACTTCCACACAGCTCTTCAGTGCTTCTAGCGAGTAACATCTGTTAGAATTAAACAGATTCTTCCCAGTTAGGAAGCACAAATAGCTAGCCAATTGTTGCATTATACTCAAACTTTTCAAGTTTCAACATTAACTTTTTTATTTAAAGAATATTTTCTTGTAAAAATAAGAAAAGAGAGACAAGGTCAGAAAATGTGGGTAGAAGAACAGATGGAGTGTACTGGTATGTTTGTGATGTGGCTGGCAGCTGACGTCTGTGCCACCATTTTTACATAGAATTACTCAGGGCACTGAACAACAGAATTGCCTCCAATTCAGTGAATGAGATCTTGTGTATATATATAAAAAGAACAGGAGTACTTGTGGCACCTTAGAGACTAACACATTTATTAGAGCATAAGCTTTCGTGGACTACAGCCCACTTCTTCGGATGCATATAGAGGGGAATAAATATTGAGGAGATATATATATACACACACTCTGTGTATATCTCCTCAATATTTATTCCCCTCTATATGCATCCGAAGAAGTGGGCTGTAGTCCACGAAAGCTTATGCTCTAATAAATGTGTTAGTCTCTAAGGTGCCACAAGTACTCCTGTTCTTTTTGCAGATACAGACTAACATGGCTGCTACTCTGAAACCTGTATATATATATTCAACAATAATATTAATAACGCCAGAATGAACATGATCTACCTACGTCACACTGTCCAAATCAAAATGAACATTTCGAAAACCCCTACTGCATAAGACAGACTGGCTGATTTAAAGACTACAGAAACATAATACTTTGCTACTAATACATATGTACCTAGGCCGTGATCCTGAACACAGTAATGCCTGAGAGTAATGTCACTTCTGTTGGACTACTCATCTGAGTAAAGCGATTCATTTGTAAGTTTAATTTTATTAGAGTTGGTGCTGGCAGCAACCCCTAAAATCGAGGTTGCAAAACAGTTTATATTATAGTTCACTATTTTCATATGCTCCTAATAGTTTCCACCTTTGGGGATGAAACTTTATATGCTTGGTCTTTTTCATAAGGTGGTGATTTTGGGATGGGCAATCAGGAAGGATGAAGAGGATTTTGAGGGAAAATCGGAGTTAAAAATAGAAAAAAAAATTTCCGACAGCAAAAAATGATAACCCCTACCTTGAACAGGGGTACAGCATGGAAATATTATAATTTGTAGCTTATGGGCAAAGTTTTTAAGTAGCGCTCTGCACTGCACTTGCCATTCATGATGTTTAACTCACAAAATGTGAGCAGGTAAGTAGAATCAGAAAAGTAAGGCTGGATGACTTCTCAAGGTCCCTTCAAGACAGGCCTCCTTTGCTGTGTCTGGAACAAGTACACTTAGACCATCCCTGACAGGTGTTTGTCCAACCTGTTTTTAAAAACTTCCAATGATAGGGGATTCCACAACCTACCTTGGATGCCTATTACAGGTAATTAGGTAAATACTTTTTCCTAATATCTAACCTAAATCTCCACTGCTGCTGATAAAGCCTGTTACTTCTTGTCCTATCTCAGTGGACATGGAAAACAATTGATTGTTGTTCTCTTTATAACAGTTCAGTATTTGAAGATTGTTATCAGGTGCCCCATCAGACTTCTTTTCTCAAGACTAAATATGTCCAGTTTTTTAAACCTTTCCTCATAGGTCAGATTTTCTAAACCTTTTATCATTTTTTGATCTCCACTGAAATCTTTCTAATTTGTTGATATCTGTCCTAAAGTATGACTCCAGCTGAGGCCTCACCAGTGCTGAGTAGAGTGGGACAATTACCTCCCATGTCTTATATATGACACTCCTGTTAATACACCTCAAAATATTACCTTTTTTCCCCCAGCTGCATCACATTGTGGACTTGTATTCAATTTGTGATACATTAGAATCCCAAGACCCTTTTCAGCAGGTCTACCACCTAGCCAGTTATTCCATATTTTGTAGTTGTACATTTGATTTTCCTTCCTAAGTGAAGTACTTTGCACTTGTCTTTATTAATTTTATCTTGTTGAATTTAGACCAATTCTCCAATTTGGCAAAGTCATTTTGAATTCTAATCCTGTCCTCCCAAGTGCTACCAACCCCTTCCAGCTTGGTGTCATCTGCCAATTTTATAAAAACATCCTCTCCACTCCATTCTCCAAGTCATTAATGAAAATATTGAACAATACTGTTCTCAGAACTGAACTCTGCAGGACCCCATGAGATTTGCCCTCCCATTCTGACAGCAAACCATTGATATCTATTCTTTGAATATGGTCTTTCAACCAGTGCTGCACCCACCTTCTAGCAATTTAATCTACACCATGTTTGTTTATGAGAATGTCACATGTCAAAAGACTTACTAAAATCAAGATATCACATCTACTGCTTTTCCCCATCCACTAGGCCAGTAACCTTCTCAAAGAGGGAAATTAGGTTGATTAGGCATGATTTATTCTTGACAAATCCATACTGGCTATTTCTTGCAACCCTATTATCCCCCAGGTGCTTACACATTGATTGTTTAATAATTTGCTCCAATATCTTTCCAGGTACCTAAGTTAGGATGACTGGTCTATAATTCCCTGAATCTTTTTTGTTCCCCCTTTTAAAGATATTTAGGTACTACCCTTCTCCAGTCCTGTGGGTCTTCACCCATCCTCTTAGGAATTCTCAAAGGTAATTGTGAATGGTTCCAAGATTGCTTCAGCTAGTTCCCTAAGTTACCCTAGAATGAATTTCATCTGGCCTTGTCAACCTGAATCCATCTAACTTATCTAAATATTGTTTAGTCTGTTCTTTCTCTATTTGGGTTTGCTTTCTTTCTCTTTTGTTATAAACTTCTCAAGAGATGTTTCTACCCAATAGAACTTTATCCAAGAGAAGGACTTTGTCACATTCACTACCATGGTATTGTCTGCTAATGTGACTATTCCTTATTCCAGAAAGCAGACTTTTATAATATTCATTTTGATGCGTGTATTATTACTCCATTCTAACTTGCTACTGCTATTGGCAATTGCCTTCCTTGTTCATATGTCCTAAATTAATTCATCCTGCATTTGTCTCCCTATCATATTCGGCAGTAAAAAGCACCAGTGGGCCAGGTACTCCCATTTTTTTTGTAACAGCACATTACTCACACGCAAATGTGTCTAGGAATGGAGGGATAAAGTCAAATTTTGTATTTAATTCAGAAGTTCTCCTAAAGTGTGTCCAAAAGGAAGAAGACCTGCATCCTCCCTTATGTGTTTCTTTAGATATCCAGTGCGCCACCCTCCCATTCTAGGTAGGCTGGACCCAATAACCTCTTTGTTAGGTTCTGCTTTGCACCTGAAAGCACTGTGGAGGTTGAGATACACAAGAAATACACTAAAGGATTGTTTGAGTTATTGTAGTCTGAGTTTTATTACTGTGTGCACCTCAAGTTAAAGTATGCATAGTGCTTTTCCTAGTGTCTGTTAAAGTGCTCTATTATAAGACAATATTTTAGGTTAAGTCAATCATCAGACAAAGTTATGTTACCAGGTAAACAGTAAAGCTAAAAAAATCAGACCCTGAGTAATTTTCATACTTCTGGAGAAAGCAGATTTGTTAGTGACAACAAAAGAGAGGCTGACAAACTGGGAAAATTCTATATAGGCAAAACAATTACCATATTGTACATAAATACAGTACTGTCATGCAGTATCAGAAGGATAAAATAATTGGAATTTCTTGTATTATTTTTCCATTTAAAGGAAGAATTCATATTTAACCAAACTGATCCTTCAACTCAGTCTTTTATAAACCTTTATCTAGACACCAGATTCTGAGACTTTTGCTCGACTGGTAAAAAACAGTCCTTGCTCAAGCCAACTCCCATTGAAGTCAATTGGAATTCTGACTTGAGTAACAGCTGAATTAAAGGGAAAAAAAATGTGAGTATGTACCTGGGGACCTGTCCATAGATTTGAAGCTAATCTTGACTCATTACTCCATTGATGCAGGCAGTATCCAATCCCTTTCCCCATGGGTTAAGTACTGCAAGTCTTGTTTGCCGTGAACTCAGTTTCCTTTAGCTTGGGATTTTTGATGCCATTCTTAAACCTGTGCTCTCCTTCACAGCAGCTCAATGAATTGTCATTATGCCAGTAGGAGAGTTAATTTCTTAATTCTTTTATGGTACTGAGAAAAAGCCCCTGCTGGGTCTAAGGGACTTTCACATGCCTTGCAGTCAAAAAAATGACAAATTAATGACAGCACACACAGGAGAATTTTATCACTAACACTTCACAGCAGGCAAGCTGATTTGCCTGTCAAATATAAGAAAAAAGAAGAAGTCTAGCTAATCCCTTAACCACATAAGTAGTAGCTCCTCACATTTTTACAGCTGTAATGCTCTAAAAATAGGGGAATTGGTATAAACAGAACTTAAAAAAATGTTTCTCTCTTCTTGATTCCCTTTGTTAATTTGGAAATGTCCTACATCACAGTTAATAACAAATTAATGTATGCAGTGCCGAAGATAAGTCCAATATAACAATTGGAGGGAAATCTACACTTATAATTGCTTTGTGAAGGAAACATATTATACAGACAGACTAAAAATGGACCATAGCATATTGAACCACATGTGCAACACACATTGTCATCACAGGGAGTTCTGTGCGTGCAGCAAGGATACTATGTGACCCTAGATGACCTTGAATTGGCATTGCAATAGCTCTCATGTGTCCATGGTTAACAGGTACAGATTCTCTTTGTCCTTCCTGTTCTCCTGTTACAGTGTTATCCTATCATTTTAGACCAAGGGCCTGCTCCTGCTCCCATGGAAGCCAGTGGGAGTTTAAGAAAATTAGTCAGTTTCTCAATTTTTTTACTGTATTCTTTATAATTAAAACTACTTATTGAATAGTAACAGATTGACAGTGACGTAGGATGTGACTTTGTATTTCTGAAAAGTTTTGTGCAAAGACAGAGTGATGGAAGAAGGAGGTCGGCCAGATATGTTGTTCCATCAGAACGCGTCAAATAGCCTCTTAAGATTGTGGGTAAATACTGAATCTGAAGTTTGAAACCCCCTAGCATTCACTAGAGAAGAGTCTGATTCTTCTGTGACTTATACAGTAGACCCTTGCTATAGCGCCCTTCACAGTAGCAAACCTTGGGCTATAGTGAACATGGTCCCTAGATCCCACCTCCAGCTCCAAACACGGTGATAGGGAACTGAGAGCTCTTTCAGCCCTGGGCTGTAATGGGAGGCAGAGTGCCCCTCCGGCCCCGGGACATTGGCTGGGGCAGAGTGCTCCTCATACATACATTCTAATCTTTTAAATGTAGGTAATAAAGGAGGAAAACAGGCATGTTCCCATCAACTCTTGCCTCCAAATTCTTCTGCAGGAGAACCACACTAGTTTTATTGCTAAATGTTCCTCTCCATCAGTGGCAGAAGGGATTGTATTGGCCCCTTACTTAAAAAAAAGCATTAATGGGAGAAAGGAGAACACAAATAACTTAAGATGAAATTCACTCTTATGCAGGGACCTCACAACTCTCAAAATGGGGGTTAGGTGGTGTACAAGGTTTTTGCATAGAGGGAGTTTCAGCCTTTATATCTACACATAAACACATCATGTTCCTGGGCAGTTTTTTAATATGCTAATTGTTGAAAGCATTATATACAAGGCGAGAGAACAGAATCTTTGACAAAATATAGAAACATTGATTACTGTTTGCAGCTCCACTGAGCAGGCATACCACTGATGTTAGATATATTAAGGTTAAGTTGCTAGAAACCTGTTTAGTTAAAGGTTAAGCACAAAACCTGAAAACAAAGCAAAAAATCAAAAGTATTTGTTTTTATCTGTTTATTTGTTTTATGGTGGTTCAGGAATATTTAAATTTTGTTTAAATTCATTAGAAAATGTTTGAATCTGATTCTGGATGTTTTCTCCCTATTTCCCATTTGGTCAGGTACAACAACAAAAAGAACAAAAGTCAAACCCAAACCAAACTATAAACCATCATGCACTTTTCTCTTGTCCATGCTCCAGAGGTGAAATTCTGGCCCTCTGGAATTCAATGGCAAAATTCATGTAGCCTTCATTGGAGTCAAGATTTTGCTTGAGGAGTATATGTAATATGTTGTTTTCTTTGTCATCTTTATACAACCAGTGTTCCTTTGCTGTGCTTTCATTCTTATATCATCCTTGGTACAGGCAATGGTGATTTAATACTGCATGTTCAAAGAATTCGTGATCAGGTCATTTCTGATAGTTATAGTCCAGCTTAGACTCAAATTTGATGCAGGAAGGTCTGTAACTTTAACTAGCATGGAAACACACTCAGTTATTATTTAACTGATATCACAGAGAGAGACTTCCATTCTTTGTGGATACCCTGGGAATTACAGCTAGGCAGAAATCTGATTTTGCAAGAAAATCTGCAATTTTGATTTTTTTTTTCATTCTGAAATAGAGCAAAAAAACAATAAAATTGTTAGTTCCCAGGAAGATAAATACTAAATAGAAAATTATATCGGGTCGATCAAAAGGTTTTTTTCCTGTTTTGACTTTTATTTTAAGTAGCTTCTGTTCAGCTGCAATTACGCTTCTGACATAAAATCAGGCAGAACTGGAAAAATCATTTGTAGTCTGTGTGAAGTTTTCTATGGTGAAACCAGTTAGAGTTTACATATAAAGTAGAATGAAGAACTGAATTATTTTGGTACATACTTGTTGTTGGAGGGGTGGGGGGGTTAAAGGTGATGTAGGATTAGGATATACTCACAAATTGTGTGGAAAGCATCTCCCCTCTTTTTTAGCATAGGAAAGGGCTTGTCTTGTGGCCAACAGTTGGGATTGTGGAATATCTCTTGTCGTTTTCCTCTACAGGTCAGAAAATAAAGCCCTAGGGTCATATTTTGTGCTTACTTAAAAAACTGAAGGTAATGATTCTTCTCTTTCACATTGGTGCCCCTGCCCTGAAGAGTGTATGATTGAGATCGTTTGTGAAACCCCAATGGGCTAAATTCTTTTCTCAGCAACATGGATGCAGCTTCAGTGAAATCAGTGGAGTTGGTCAATGAGATTAGACAGGGTGTAACTCATTAAAGAAGTTGGTCTCTGAAGTTCCCATATCACATATTTGAGCTGACCGTTGAACAACTCACCTTCTCCCCACATCTGTTTGTTATGTGAAACAGATCAAAATAAAGCCCAAACCAGCGAGATATATACTTGATGCATTAAAATGGCCAATTTCACAATGCTGAAAACAATTATGGGCCAACTCAGCTGAAGAAAAGAATTTATACAGAAAAGTTTGAATCATAATTGTTAACTGTTTAAGGACACTTTATTACATGCCTTTAAAGCCACAATCCTGGTTATCAATAAAGAAGATTACACTGATTAAATCTATGGTCAGCAGACAACAATAATCAGTTGACATATACATATATTTTAAAGTTTACGAAGTATATAAAGCAAACAACCAAAGGAATCCTAACAATGGTTACTAGATGAAAATGGTAAAATTGTCCGTAATAATGCCCAAATGGCAGAAGTGTTCCATCAATATTTCTGTTCTATATTTGGGGGAAAAGTCAGATGGTATATTCATCTCGGATAATGATGGTGATGAAACACTTTCTATTCCAACAGTAACTCTGGGGGATGTTAAACAGCAGCAGCTAACATTTTTTTTAATGAAATTGGGGACCCTACATCCTAGCTGAGTGCCTTAAGCAGTCGACTATTGGGTATTCTGGAACACATGTGCACATGAGATCTGGTTGACCCTGGCTGAGTTTTGTGTAGGTGAGGTGTGCTCTGAGCATATCTACCAGATCTGGCCCCATAGGCTAGATAGACAGGGGAATGCCTATTGGGAGAATCCTGCCAGGGCTTAGGTGTAAGTGAGGGTGCCAAGCAGCTTGGCGGTATCAGATTTAGGTGGTTTTGTGCATGCTCATTGTGGAAACTTAGGTGCCTACAAGGTTACGGGTCACCTGAGTAGGGGTTTTGAGGCTCTCAGTGGCATCTAAATGTGGTATTAAGGCACCTAACTGCCACTTTAAGTGTCCAGTCCTTTTGTGGATCTAGCCCATAGTAATTACGCCTTGTGGCCCCAACTCTGCAATCAGATTGGCTAGTGGAAGCGCTTGTCATAGCATTGTTCCATGCAGGCACAAGTGTCCACTTGGATGGATCCAATTGCAGGATCGGAACTTTACTGAGCAATAGAATAAACAGTTAAGTAAACAATCATGTGATGAAACTATTTCAGACAAGCTTTTTCTGATAAGTAATGTTGCCTCTATACTGCTATCCTTACCTAAGCCATATTCCCTCATTGGCACTTAGGGTGGATCCATGTGGCTCTGCTCTGCGTAAAGTGTATGAAATCAGATTCTGTTAGTGGCTGTAATCTTTAACTAATGGAATATACACAAGACTCATAGCACTGCTCTACAGCCAAAATGCTTCTGAAATAAATGTAGTCAAACTTTACTAATTCTGGGTCACTGAGAACGAAAATGATGCTTAAAATTGTTGATTGGCTCTAGTTTTCAAGATATGCTATTGGGTCAGTATATATGACCCTTGACTTGGGAATGGCGGAGGATAAGTGAGTTATAAAGGGAAGGGATCTCAATTTAAACCAGAAATGACTAAAATACATTTTTGACTGGATCTATGACTGGGTTTGGACAGTACTTGCTTTTTAGGCAAAACAATGAATGATGCAATCTGAAGCTGGTATTGCGTCATACATGATAAGAATTGCATCATGTTATTCCTAGAAGTCATGGATGATGCAATCATAAGAAAGGTTACATCACTCTGCTGAACAAATTGCCCTATATCAGCTCTAGAAATCGTACAGAGTTGTGCTCTCTTATTTGTCAGTGTTTGATTTTGCAAAGGGACACATTTCTGTTTAGCCAAAGTGAGCAGAGATGCCTCGTACTTGTGTGAACAGTGCAGATAACTTCTGCTATGTTTGTGGTGAAGTGACTTTTGCATCACAAAAGCGCAGTATAACCATTATGGTTAAGAAAGCCTATCACCTTTATTTTGGCTGCAAAACTGGCAATCAGGACAAGAGGTGGGCCCCACACATATACTGCAACAGTTGTGCAACAAATCTTCGCCAGTGTTTGAACAGGAAAAGGAAATCTATGCCTTTTGCAGTGCCAATGATTTGGAGAGAGGCAACAGATCATACCATCAATTGTTACTTCTGCATGGTGCCTCCAGTTGGGAAAGGTGTGTCAAAGAAGAAAAAGTGGACTGTGCATTATCCAAACATTCCATCAGCTATACGCCCAGTACCCCACAGAGAAGGACTGCCGGTTCCTGATGCACCAGAATCATTCTCACTTGAGTCAGACGAGGAAGAGGAAGAGGATGAAACTTCTGGTCCTGAACCATCAATGTCACAGGACCCACATTTTCTCCCATCCTCCTCCTCTGAACCACACCTCATAACACCAGGTGAACTGAATGACCTTGTCAGGGATTTGGAACTACCCAAGAGTAAGGCAGAGCTGTTGGGCTCCAGATTACAGCAGTGGAATCTCCTGGCAGGTGATGTTAGGGTTTCCATGTTCCGTGACCGTCAAAAGGATCTTGTCCCATTCTTCTTCATGGAAAGTGATCTTGTAGCGTGCAAGTTATTGCAGGCTACAATATCCCCTGTGGGGGAGGGATAGCTCAGTGGTTTGAGCATTGGCCTGCTAAACCCAGGGTTGTGAGTTCAATCCTTGAGGGGGCCACTTAGGGATCTGGGGAAAATCAGTACTTGGTCCTGCTAGTGAAGGCAGGGGGCTGGACTCAATGACCTCTCGGGGTCCCTTCCAGCTCTATGAGATAGGTATAGGTATAACATCAGTGGTTTGATGGCAGCTCTCAACATCATTCACGATCCAGATAAGTGGAGACTGTTCATTGATTCATCGAAGATGAGTCTTAAAGCTGTTTTACTGCATAATGGCAATGTTTTGCCATCAATTCCAGTTGGTCATGCAGTCCATAGGAAGGAAACTTATGACACCATGAAACAACTTTTGAGGTGCATAAACTATGACCAACATCAGTGGCAGCTTTGTGGCGATTTGAAGGTTGTTGCTCTCTTGCTTGGTCTGCAGACTGGATACACAAAGTACTGCTGTTTTCTCTGTGACTGGGATAGTCGTGCAAGAGATTCCCACTACATCAAAAAAGATTGGCCACTCCGACAGTCATTGGAGCCTGGGAGGAAAAGTGTTCAGCATCCACCACTTGTTGAATCAAGGAAGATTTTGTTACCACCCTTACACATCAAGCTGGGTCTGATGAAGAACTTTGTCAAGGCCATTGACAAAATACAAGCAGCTTTCAAGTACCTCCGTGGAAAATTTCCAAGGTTAAGTGAAGCTAAGATAAAGGAAGGTGTCTTTGTTGGTCCTCAGATTTGTGAACTTCTTCGAGCTGATGCATTTGACCATGCACTGCGTGGCAAGGAAAAGACGGCATGAAAAGCCTTCCAGTTAGTGGCAATAAATTTTCTCGGAAACAACAAGGCAGACAACTACAGGTTGTTGGGGGGGAAACCTCCTCAAGGCAAACAAAAGGTTGCAACATGTCACTAAAGATACATTTTTTGCATTCTCATCTAGATTTTTTTCCACTGAACTGCAGAGCAGTGAGTGACGAGCACGGCGAGCGATTTCACCAGGACATTGCAACAATGGAGAAACGCTATCAGGGCAAATGGAGCCCATCAATGCTTCAGCCTATTGCTGGACAGTGACAAGAGATGCTCCTTTAATGAATACAAGAGACAAGCCAAGAAGCGCCGAGTAGACACTGACTAGGACTAAACTATGTACATAATAGTTTTTTGCCTTTTGTTTCATAATACATTTTATTTATATAACCCTTTTGCTGATTTTTAAAGTGTTACATAAACAGGACAGGTGAAATATGATCATGTAAAGCAACCATAAACACATGAAAAGACCTAGGTTTACAATTTATGATTAAAACTCTACTATCTACACAATATACATAGACATAAAATGTAAAAACTTAAATATCTTAGAAACAGTAGCCAATCAGTTGTTTTAATTGTCATATTTGAATTCAGCACATCAAAATACATAATAAATAGCACATTTTATCTCTAAAGCAGACGACTTCTCAAAAATTGTAGACCAGTGTAGTCAATGTCCCTTGGAATGTCCTTTTGCTAGTGACTAAACCCCTTTGGGGCTGTAACTGGTAACTGAACAGCATTCAGTGGAAAAAGGGAAGGTTTGGATTAACAGAGATTGTGGCTGGCCTGTATGTATATATGGGACTTCAAGGGGTGGGGAACCAGAAACCTCCCCCTTGCACAGCACACATAAAAGGAAATCACAACTGCAGCCAGACCCAGAGTATGGGGGATTTCAAAGACACTGCTGTGTATCCCCTGGAGAAAAGGGGAAAAGGTGGGGTGATAGCTCAATCTCTTCCCTCCACAGCCCATAGGGATGTGCAAGTGCACATGGGAGTGCAAACTTCACTATCTAACCTCTGGACCTGTAGAGCTTTGGGAGTGATTGTGCCTTCCTTAGGCACATCTCTTCTGATGCTCCCCTGGTGCTCCCTCTACTCAAGCCAGTGCTTATTGGGCACATTTAGCCCTACATTCAGAATAAATATGGTATAGGAGCAAGTAGAGAAAAAAATTAGCTTGGACAGGACATTTGATGTGTTAAGTAAACTGAGATAAATCACCAAACAAATATATAGTCAAGTGGCATGGATCACTGTTTCATAAAATGTCAGTGTATTTGTAGAACAGCAGAGAAAGTGGCACAGAGAACTGAGACATGCATTTTCTTATCTCTGTTTTGGGATAAAGACATTCATGTGTTTTTAAGAAAATCTCTTTGCTTTGAACCATATTAGTTGTTAGTGATTTTTAAAAGTTCATTCCAATCTGAGGAAAATTTGTGGCTGTTATAAACGTTTTAAACTTTGCAGAATCACATTCAGTGCATGATTATGAAAGAGACTGATTGTAATTTGATAGAGACTATTTTTTATACTATTAATGAAGTCAAAAACCAAGTGGGCAGAATCGAACAACTGGGAAAGAAAGAAGCAAATAAGGAACTGAGGCAGAACTACTTAAAGCACAGATAATGAACATATGAAAAAGGTTATCAGAGAAGACAATTACAGTGGACAGTTTAAGTGAATTCAAAAGACAAGTAGAATATTTTCTGGAGAAGTGGGCTTTCTGAAGAATCTGGTTCAAGAACAAGGGTTGGATTAAAGATAAACTGAAAAAAGAACAGGCATTTTCAGTCAGATGGCTTTTTGTTAAAATAACTTGCAATGTGTTCTTTTTTCTTCCTCTTAGGAATTCTGTAAGTACATCAGTACTAAATACTTTCTGGGACAGGGGGAAAGAGAAAATTCTTTGTAATTTTTTCTAATTTGGGTTGGAGTTATAATATGTGTGCCTGTGAAACTTTAACTGTAGAACCACCTGTCTGCTGTAGGCTCTATTCTGGCGCAGCTTTAGTTCTCTACTGAAGTCGGCTTACCTTCCTTCAGCTATATGAGGCATATATTGGGGGGGTGCATTTTATCACCTGCCCTGGAATTTATTTATTTACAAACAAACCCCAGATTTTATTTATGTTGCTGGCTTAAGGAAGGATGGTGCCTGAATGTCAAACCACAGAGTTTCCTGCTTCAGTTTTGACATCACATGGCTGTTTCTACACAGGAATTGAAAGACAGGAGAATGAGAGGAAGTCTGATATTTCTCAAAATGTTTAAATATTTTCTGAAAGTTCTAATGACATGTAGTGCTTAAGACAGTCACAAAGTAGCTGCACTCCTATCGAAGGATATGGTCTAGATATAGACATGCAGCATCAGGGTCTGATCATCCATGGACCTCCAAGGTTCTAACCAACCTCAGCCTCCCCTTAGCTCAAATGGCAGTTCAGAGTGCTCTGCACCTCATTAGATTTGTCTCTTAACAGCTGAAATCTTCCACCTCCCAAACCATCCAGCCCTCTGATAAAACATTTACTTTTACTTACCTGTCTATAGCTCTGTGATCCATTGCCATAGCTACTAAAGTGATCACAACCTCAGAAAATAACAAGGGGAGAGTACCCTTATTCAGAATACAGTAGAGATTGGAACTCAAACCTTTAAAAACATGTTTGTCTAGAGCTTTTAGATGTATAATATTCAAGTAGGTTCTAAATTCTCTAAAATATGTCCCTGTCATTCTATGTAATATGAAGTCAGGCTACTATGAGGAATGCAGAGTATTGCTGGGAGGTTATTTACTTAGAAAAAGTTGCAAATTTACTTTGAAATAAGTGCTTCTGTATATATTTCTTACCAAAGCTATTTTCTATGCTTTCAAAGTGAGTATAATGAGTATATGGCCTTATTGTTTTTTTCCAGACTTGCTTTCAATTGTTGTGTGTTGATAAGAACTGTGCTAATGCATCTGATTGGCTATGTGAAATCAGTTGGCAGGTACAGATGTCAAAAGCCAACTGGTATGGGTGCAGAAAAAAATATTACAGAAAACAGAACATTCAGTGACCTACAAAAGTTACTAATATGATTTCTGTAGATCCATGTGTTCAAACAGATTCTGCTATTTTATTCCCCAAAGTCCATTTGGGTGAATAAACATGTCTGTGGCTGATGCTAAATCAAAGGAATTGGAATGAGCTCCATCTGTATGTTGTGTGTCTTTTAAAAAGGAAATAAACAGTATCTCTGTAGTTTTGTTTACCAGGCATTGCAGGAGGAGTTATAGTTTGTATGAATTTTTTATGTTAATAGCAAAGAAAAGCAGGTGTGTAAACACTGTGCATCTTGGTAGTGTCACTTTTGTAGCCATAGGACTGAAATAATATACACATTCTCTTTTATTATGTTATTAAAATGTTTTTGTTATAGCATTTTTATAGTGTAATGTTTGCAACTGGGTAAAAAGTATATATAGATGGCTCAAAACCTTGTAAGTTATAATGCTAAACAATGGATAGCACTAAGTGTGCTAAGCAATGGATATAAAGAAAAATGACCATATTGTATTGTCAGAAGCTCAAATGAGCTCTACAGCAACAAAACCCCCTGAATTAGTGATAGAATCAAAAGATCAGGTTTGGGCACCTTTAGTCACAATGAATATCACCTGTTCTACTTATTCTGAGAAAGGTGGCAAAATCTATTCCATAGGAATTAAGAGATGTCTAAGACCCATTAGAGCTAATCTGTATCCCCCATAAATGCAGGATTTTTTCCAGTAGTACATTTTTTGTTTGTATTCAGTCCATCTGTCCCAAATCGTGGAGATTTCATCACTTCCTTTGGGATAATATTCCATGGTTTACTACAGATCACTTTTATAACTTTTATTTCTGCTATTCAGAAAAATTAAGAATAATGAGATGAAGTAATAAAAGGGAAAATAATTATACCTCCTTGCCTTGGTCTAAATTATTCCTTTCTCTCCTTGGGTTTTATACCTTTCAAATATTTATTGTTTTACCATACCTCTCACTCCCTGTTTGTAATTAAGCCAAGTAAATATAGTAAACTCTCTTAATCTTTCCACACAAATCATTCCCAACACCATATTGATCATTTTAGTCACTCTTCTCTGAACTCCTTCCAATTTGTCAATATTTTTCTGATAAAAACATGTCCAGAAATAAACACAATATTCCGGGCACTGTTGCACCTGAACCATGGGTTATTACTTCCCTGATCTGTGATGTAATGCCTTTGCATCTTTACCTAAAATTGCATTTGCCTTTTGTATTGACACACTGGAGTGCAAACTCATGTTTAATTGCCTGTTCACCATCTCCAGGTGTCTTTCAGCATTACTGCTTTTGCGTGCATGTTCCTCCCTCTGAATATGTTTTGGATTATTTTTCTGCAGATATATTAACCTGAAGTTTTCAAAGTTTTATTATTTATTATTGCTAATGTTTCATTTCTTGAAGTATCTTTCCTTTTTTTCTGTCCTCACTTGGTTTTCTATATCTCCCAGTTTGATTTAATCTACATATTCTGTTAAATACTGTTTACACCCTAATTGTAATGACGAAAGAAGATAGTGAATGACATTATCCCTAATATTGATTCCTGTAAAGCATAAGGACCAAAAGTTTTCCCTTTCTCCCCTTCCTAAATAGTTTAAACTCCTGGTGATATAGCCATTAGCAGGTATAATCTGAGTGTTTAAGTGAAAGCCATTTGATACAAAGTCAATCCTTGTCTCTTGTCTTTATTTTACTATAGAATTAGAGTAGTTAGAGATGGGTGGGGGGTGGAACGTCCACTGGAATTTCCACGAGTGCAGGCTAATCCCCCATGGTTTATTCCTAAGTATTTTGTCCCATGTAGCTGAAAATGTCCCAAATAGTGGGGCTTCCACTATTAGCTGTTGGAGAAAAAATGTTGGACTATGGCTAACAGTTAATGTTTTGACAAACTAAAACATGTTGAAACCCTGAGTAGAAGGCCATGAGGGAAGGAGGGCTTAGGTTTTCCTCTGCTATAAACAAATGATTGATAATTAACTTTATTTCCTTACCCACATATCAGACTAATTTCTCTCCAGGTCCACCACCCAAACCTGTCTATAAATTTGCCAGTCTTAGATTCCTATACTCATCTGTATGGTAGCTGAGTGTTTCATAATGCCTCTGTGAAGTGGGGAAATATTTTCCCCATTTTGTAGGTTAAGAACTGTGGCACAGAGAAGGACTTGCCCAAGGTCACAGGATGTTTGTGGAAAAGTGGGAATCAAACCTAGGTCTTCAAGCTTCCAGATCACAAGGCCATCCTTCTTCCTTTAGAAAGTAGTTTAAGGCCATCATCAGTTGTGTGGCACTCTAACTTCTGTGATGCATCTGAACTTACGTCTTTCAAATCCATGTCTCCAGCAAAGCAATTTACTGTGCAGTAGGTATCCCAACATACAATATAACAGTCACAGAAACTTTGCTTTATCTTTCCCTTCCTCCAACAGTGCCAGACATTCTCAGATTTTCCACCGAGAATCATTTTTCCCTTTCCAGATAGAAAATGATGGACACTAAATAAGAGGCCAACTCTCCTTTTCACTTACTGTACATTAATACCCTTTTATTGCAGAAAATATAGCTTTGTTTTTAAAACAGACAAAAGTTTTGGCTGAACTGTGTTCCTCCCTGGATAGAGGAAAGTAATTTTTGGTAGAATCAATGTGATTATAGCTAGAAAAGGTTTGTTAGGATGTCCCATCTACAGAGGGAAGCCTCCTGTGTCAAGAGAGACAGTTTAGTTCAATTTCTAGATGAACCTGTGCCTTCCCCACAAAGCTGTAATTTTCCTAAGCACATGCATAGTGTGAAATCAGTAGGAATCTTGCCATTGAATTCAGTGAGACTGGAATTAAACCCCAACCCTTAAAATGCCAGATGTGTTAAAGACGTACATAACGTACCACTAGGTGGAAATTGAATCTGTCGCATTTGGTTGAACTGGTCAAGCTTACCTATACCCATGAAGTAGATATTTTATATATGTGAACCAGTTGTTACTTTTTAAAAAATGTTAGTGTGTGTGAATGCTATTTTGTTGGGGTTGATAAATTTGAAATAACCCTTGTTTGCTTCTACATAATTTACCTTTGGATAGCTTAGTTCTTCTCTAAATTGTTTTTGCCTTTTAAAATATTTATAACCATCTTCAGTTTTGATCCGTGCAGTGATTTTCTCACAATACTGGTGTTCCTGCTTTTGCATGTCTAACAGCTGGCAACCAAAAATGGTGACTTGTTGCCTATCAGGCAGGCTGACCTTTCTAGCAAAGCAGATGGAGTTTTTAGAATAGATTTTTCATGTATGCTTTTGAACAATTGTACTGTACCTCATGATAATGTGCGATATATACAGTGCATTGCTAAAGGATACAGTTATGTCTCAGTCTGTACTGGTAACTTCGGTAATCAGATTATCCTTTCTAAATCTGAATTTTGTTGACATTTGTAACTTTACTCATTTCCCTATGGTGTTTTACATTGGTTTATAAATGGCATATGTACAAAAGCAACCCCATGGACTTAGACAAATAAAGCAATTCCAATATTAAAGGCATCTGTTCAGCAACCTGTATCTGAGAGTCAGGCAACCATGCTTCTATCTGTTATATTTTCTGTGTGACGGCTGTGGCCCTCATTGTAGGTTATTGCAGGTCTCAGAGGGCTAAGCTCACTTTGCCTTTGAGCCATTCCCTAACAAAATAAAAAATGTCTTGCATTTCCTTCTGTCACTGCACAAGCTGTATTGTAAAGATTACTTCAATTACTAGATCACTTATGTTATTTTTAAGCAGAATTGATTTTGTTTTCAAGTTTTATAGATGAAAGTTGGCTCTGTTAAAGGCTTTTAAAATGTTATGTTGTTGTACTTTCATGTACCTGAATGCCTCTCATCATTTTGATTTTGCATAATGATAATGCCATTATTTACTATTTATTTCAGATATTTAGACAGAAAAGTCTTCTGAGACACCATCTGTGCACTACAAAAGGAGTGCATTCGTTAAACATTACAAAATTAAAACAATACATAGTCATTCTTTCAATCCCACTTCTAATGCACCTTCTAATCTTCCATTATCTCTGCCAAAGCAACACATTTTTTCCATGTAGAAAAAAGAATCAGTCCTTTTAGTCTGTGCTCCAAATGGCCTGAATGGTGTGAAAAGTGCACTATCCTGCCAGGATTTCCTTTTCAAATAATTATTTTCATTCTTTACAAAGTTACCTACAAAGACCTGAGTTCAAAGTTTCTTATGCAACAACTGGTGATAGTGCTAGCTGAATTTTTCACAAAGTTTTAGGTGTAAGTAAAAGTGACAGCAATGTTGATTAAATTTTTCGTGCTTAGTAAGGGCTTAACTTTCTTTCTTTCGAGGAGATGGCCCATTCTCACAAATATACATGCAATCATTGAAAGAACGGACCCTACGAATCTAACCATATTTCTTTGAAACTAGTCTGTTTGCAAGCAAAGAGCAAATAACAAAGTTGAAAAGGAGTGTATATACATTTTAACTTTTCTTCTAAATTCCTTCAAGGCAAATATGTTCTATTAAAATTGGGAGGTGGGGAAGACAACTAGGCTCAGCACCACTTTTTTCTGTGGGGTTGTGACAAGCAAGTATTGCAGAGTTACACACCTTTGAAAACTTTTTATCATAATAGTTCTGAGGAATATTTTGAATTGATGGGAACTGTTACGAGGCCATTCCATCTGGGTGGGATCCAAATTTTTCGAAGCATGTGTGTCATCTTAATAAAATAAATGTCTCTTGTACCAGTTCCTGTGCCATTCATTGTGAAATAACACCCCTGTGTGTCAGTTTTGCTGAAACTTTTCAATTTTCTGTCAAACTGAATGATATATTTTGTTTCAAGTTGGGTCATCGCAAATTGAAACATTGTGTTATGTTGAACCAAATCAGAACATTTAGTTTATGGTTCATTCAATGCTAACTTGTGTCCACCTGAGTTCAAGTGCCTCATGCCCCCCATTATCTCCTAAGGACTTAATTTCATCTTAGATGATGCACTGAAGTCTCCCCTCCAGTGGGGCATCACAGGAAATGTAGAGTCTGACCCATAGAGGAGAATGGGAACATGAGGCATCTGAGCTCCAACTCCCATGAGGCATTATGGCAGCACAGTGCCAATGTTGAACTAAGCTGAAATGAAATGCTTTGACAAAGCAAAATTAAACATCTTGCTTTGGAAATGGGTGAAGTGCTTTATTTTGACTGAAAATTTCTAGTTGAAATCTTTCAGAATGTTCAGTTCCTAGAAAATTTTCATATTTCAGTATTTTGTGCTAATTTGGAAGAAAAATAAATGTCAGAATTTGGAATTTTCCTCAGATGGTAATTCCAGGTTTTGACCAGCTCTAAATTTAACCAGCAATACTAGCTGCATTTCAAGAATCAGGAAGTGTTAGGAGCTGGTCCAAATCACTTGAACAAATTTAGGAGAAAAAATTGGCTCATGAGCCCTTATATTTGAAATGTTCCTCTCCTTTTCACATTTTGTCCCTAAGTTTTCCTAAGTGGTGGCACACAAACTCACATTGTCAAATTTCTGAAATGAAATGCAGTAGTTCAATCTGATACACTAAGGCTGTCTCTGCTCTGCTCACAGTTTGGACTACAGAGTGTGAATATCAATGAGCACTACAGTTCTGAGCTGTAACTCCCCATGTGTGAAAGGACTATTTTAATGCAAAGTAGGAACCTTTATGTTTACACCTTCAGCATCCACATAAGGGAGTTACAGCCCAACACTTTGGTGTGTGCTGCCATTCACACCTCCATAGTCTGCACTGCAGGGCAGTATAGACAAGCCCTTAGTATGACCAGACATTTTTCTGGATTTCTTTTCAGTATGAAGATAGAAAATTTAGAACTATTTATTAGTATTTTACCTACAATGCTATATACATTTGGAACTTTGACCAGCTGCAAGAGCAGACAGGATTCAATAGTGTCCACAACATGCTGGCAATGGCAATTCAGGAGAGAACTGCTGAGTACAATAGCTCATTACTGATTGGTTTTGTGTTCTGTAGAAAGACTTTTTCCTGTGTGTAATCAGGATGTCCTGAGAGCCTGAACAGAGGAAGGACCAAAGGAGACACTACCTTTCTGAAATTCATCATTACCAACACTTAATTGACATTTATATTTGACCAACACAGGGAAAAGTGGATTAAAGTGTGTGGTTAAATAAGGATCCACACACAATTTCTAACATTCTCTGCAGCCTCAATGGAAAAATATTTAAAATAATAGAAAATGGAAATGGAAAATAACTCTTAACTCATCAAGTCCATCCCCTGCTAGTGGAAGATAATGCAGAAACCTGGAATGAGAAGACAAGAGATTTGAGATTGCTCTCAACCCGCTCATTGTTCTCACTGGGAACCCCCATCAAGCTCCTGACGCTCTACTAGGGGCCTTGACATGAAGTGGTTTCAGTATAAATACACAGGACACCCAAAGTGGGTTTAGTATGACCAGAGAGGGAAGAAGAGCTCACACGTGGTGGAAAAGGAGCAGAAGCTGTTTCTGCAATATTTTTACATTGACCAAATGTAGCATTATGTCATAACAGGAAGATGTAGGTAAAGGGGGGAATCCAAGCTGAATGGAAAACCTTTGGAAAGATTAATACTTCAGTAAAGATTAAGCTCTCATCTTCTTAAAAAGGGTTTTTGACATTTCTCTTCTACAAGCCAATAGAGCCAAGACAAAAAGCAGAAGTAAGGACTCTCATTTAAAAAAAAAATGCAGCAAAGAGGACAGATGTCCATTTCTTAACCATTTTCTCTGTTATGGATATATATGCTTGGTTCTTGTGCTGCTGTTTAATATTTAAGTGCAACAGAATTGGTGACAAATGTGCCTAGCTGCCTATGTGACAGAAAACTCCACCCTGCCAAGCTTAACAATCTCAAACAACTTTTCCAGATAAACATAATGGATTTTTAGTATTTTCCCCTCATTTCTTTTCTCCATTCATCCAGCCAGTGGGAGCTATTAGAAGACTGATCCTTTATCTTTATACACGCTTCCAGTAAAATTTAAAATGAAAATATATTTTTAAATTGCTATGTTGAAATTTTAAGATTTCTTTTCAGCTGTCACCATTTCTCTATTGTTGTCTATCTAGTATTTATAAACCAATTGAAATGACTGCCAGTAGAGCCTGTAATCCAAATCATTCACGTTAGTAGTAAAATAAAACAATTAGGTAGATATTTTGATACCGCATTTATAGATATCAAAAATTTGTGAAAAGATTTTTCCATGACTGGCTTCTAACCTATTTCTGTAGTCAATAATACAAATCACTTACTGTGATGGGGTGAAACTCCATCATGGGCTGGAATAGCCAATAAATTACAGGACAGGTGCAATAGATGTACCTAATTAATTGCTTTACAGCCAAAGCTGTGGAACTGGGAGGTATCAGGTGATAATTTAAAGGATATGGATCATATAAAAGGGAGACTGCTCAGTCTTAAAGGAGGTAAACTTGGGAGTTGAGTACTTCTCTGAAGGGGTCTGAGCCAGAGGCTGCAGGACAACAGACACCTCGGAGAAATGTAGTCTGAGGGGCCAAGTCCTCAAGGCTAGAGTGGGGAGATTTCTGAGTAGCTAAGAAGAAGACAGAGCCCAGAAAAATGGCAGAGTGGTTGAGAGGTTTTTAGCCATTAGTTTGAGCCTTTGTAGTCTGAAAAAGATTGGACTCCAGCACTTCTCAGCTGGAGTGCTGAGTTGTACATAAAGGTAAATGATGAGCAAGAAATACAGAAGATAATAGAATTGTAGGACTAGAAAAGATTTTGAAAGGTCTTCTACTCCAGTCCCCTACACTCAAGGTAGGATTAAGTATTATCTAGATCATCTCTGACAGATGTTTGTCTAACCTGCTCTTAAAAAATCTCCAGTGATGGAGATTCCACAACCTTCCTAAACAGTTTATTTCAGTGCTTAACTACCCTGACAGTTAGAAAGTTTTTCCTAATGTCCAACCTAAACCACCCTTCCGCCAATTTAAGCTCATTGCTTCTTGTCCTATCCTCAGAGGTTAAGAACAATATTTTTATTTCTCCCTCCTCCTTGTAACAACCTTTTATATACTTGAAAACTGTTATCGTGTCCCCTCTCAGTCTTCTCTTCTCCAGATTAAACAAGCCCAATTTTTTCAATCTTCCCTCAGGTCATGTTTTCTAGACCTTTGATATTTGATTAATTACTTCTTGTGTCTTATTTATATCCTGCTAACATCCCAAAATAATGTTTACTTTTTTGCAACAATGTTACTGTTGACTTATATTTAGCTTGTGATCTATGATCCCCAGATTTTTTTTTTTCAGTACTCCTTCCTAGGCAGTCATTTCCCATTTTGTATGTGTGCAACTGATTTTTCCTTCCTAACTTCCTTCCATTTGTCCTTAATGAATTTCATCCTATTTCCTTCAGACTATTTCTCCAGTTTGTCCAGATTGTTTTGAATTTTAATCCTATCCTCCAAAGCACTGGCAACCCCTCCCATCTTAGTATCATCCACAAACTTTATAAGTGTACTCTCTATGTCATTATTTAAATCATTGATGAAGATATTGAACAGAATCTAGAACTAATCCCTGCAGGACCCCACTCAAAATGACCTTCAGCTTGACTGTGAACCTCTGATAACTACTCTCTGGGAATGGTTTTCCAACCAATTATGCACCCACCTTATAGTAGCTCCATCTAAGATTTATTTCCCTAGTTTGTTTATGAGAAGGTCATGTGAGACAGTATCAAAAACTTTCTAAAGTCAAGATATACCACCTATTGCTTCCTGTCTATCAACAAGGTTTGTTACTCTGTCAAAGAAAGCTATCAGGTTGGCTTGACATGATTTGTTCTTGACAAATCCATGCTGACTGTAACTTATCACCTATTATCTTCTAGATGTCTGCAAATTGCTGAATTATTTGTTCCATTATCTTTCCAGGTATTGAAGCTAAGCTGACTGGTCAGTAATTCCCCAGGCTGTCCTTATTCCCTTGTTTATAGATTGGCACTATATTGGCCTTTTTTCCAGTCCTCTGGTATCTCAACTGTCTTACACGACTTTTTGAAAATAATCACTAATGGCTCAGATATCGCCTCAGTTAGTTCCTTGAGTCATTCTTGGATGTATTTCATCAGGCCCTGGAGACTTGAAGATATCTAACTTGTCTAAGTAATGTTTTGTTCTTTCCCTATTTTAGCTTCTGATCCTACCTCATTTTCTCTGGCATTCATTAGGATATATTACTAAGGCTAAGATTTTGTCATAGATATTTTTAGTAAAAGTAAAGGACAGGTCACGGGCAATAAAGAAAGTGATCTGTCCCTGATTTTTACTAAAAAGATCCCTGACAAAATGGGGAGCTCACCTGTGGGGTTAGGCAGCTGTGGGGGATGCTCTGAGCTCTGGAGGCTCCTACCACCAGTGGGGGCTCAGAGCTCCAGGGTACACCCACCACCTGTGGTGGCCAGAAGCTTTGAAGTACCTCCAGCCCTGTGGAGGCTTGGAACTCTGGGGGCCCTGCCATTCTTGGTGGCTCAGAGTTCCGGGGTATCCTCACCACCTGCGATGGCTTGGAGCTCCTGGGTCCCTCACCCCTTCCGTGACCTCCATGGAAAAAATCATAGCCTTATACATGACCAATTACTACTAAATTGTTTTGTAAAAACTGAAACAAAAAAGTAATGTAGAACTTCTGCCATTTCCACATTTTCTTTTGTTTTACCCCCTCATTGAGTAACAGGCCTTCCCTGTCCTTGGCCTTCCTTTGATGAAGATCCCTGAAACATCACATCCCGATGCCAGGGTCTAATATTGAGTGCACGTGAGAACACTTACTCTAAAGACCAGCTTTTTAAACATTTGCAACAACATTATGCTTGCAAAATAGTGATAGGCAAATAAATTGCAAGTGTAGCATCATAAACACTAGTGTAAACCTGGAGTATATCCAATGCAGACAGTTGACATGGGCCACACATGAACATATCTGAATAACTGGCCCTACAGACTTCCTCTACAGTAAAGATGTACTTTATTTACATCATGTCTCTTTTCCCCACACTTTCTCACTGTGTTTAAATTGGAAATACTCTGATAATACTCTGAGTAAAAAGAGAAGAAGCAATAAGCATGGGGCTAAAAACTGAAACTTGTGGGGATGGGGAATCCCAGATCTTTGATAATTTTTGGGAGGAAAACTGTTTTAAAATATTTTAGGAAGGAGTGATCCATTTTAAGAAATCAGAAGTTGTTCATTGGAGCAGAGGCCTGGGAGAACAGTGGTTAAACATTTTAAAATCTCCATGGTCACCAGTATTTTTCCTTATTGCTGTGCTGCTCAGCTCCTATTCTGCCAAATGCTTTCACTGCTCACCTTCTCTTCTTTCAACCTGACAGGAGCAGGAGAGCATGTCCATAGTATATTTTGAAATGTATTCTTTACAGGGCTCCCTATGGATTTATTGCATGCATTTGTTCTTGGATTTGGTGTCTTGGGCAGCTGCCTCATAGCATGCACATGGTTTTGATGGTATCTCCATTTTATAATTTTAAAAAACGTTTTGAAGACATGACCTTCAAGCATATCCAAATGCTGAAAGCCCTGTTTAATATTACTGTGTAACATGTGGGGCATATTATGACCAGAGGGAACATTTCAAAAGCAATTATTTCAAAGCAGATTTAAAGAATCTGGACTGAAAGGTGTGTCTTAAGGTACTTTCAGACTTTTTGTACAGAATGAATACTTATTTTTTCTCTCTGCCTTTATAAAAATGTATTTAAATGAGCTTACTGGAAATGGCATTGCTGCCAAACCAAGGAGCTCCAATAAACATATCTCACTTAGCCCTTACAATGGGGCCCCAAGTATATTTTTGGCAACTGATAAATAATAATCTCCCAGTTTCTTTATCCCAATCCTGCCTCTTAATTCTCCTTTACAACAGGCTACCTGATATATCTATAAAACCAACTAACATTTTTAACTGTTTCCCCCATTGGCCCAATTAACTGAGCCCTAGGTGTATTTATGTGGCTCACTGACCCACTGTCCAATATATTATCATTGCCCTTATGTATTGAGTGACTAGGTTTTATAAACAATGTCTTTTTCCTTTGTTCCTCTGTAAAGAAATTATTCTATGTAAAGGGCAAAGTAAGTTCTCATGTCAGATACCATTTCCAACCATACAGGAACAAGATGAAGTTGTACAGTACTTTATATATCAAGAAACATCACATTTTTCTACTTTTTGGTAACCACGTAGCCTTTTAACATGAAGAATAGATTAGACAAACACCTGTCAGGAATGGTCTAGTTATTACTTAGTCCTGCCTTGGGCTGGACTAGATGCAGTCAGTTGGACTAGATGACCTAATGAGTTCCCTTCCAGTCCTATACTTCTGTGATTGTAATAATTCAGATGAGTTCTAAGAGCCCTTTATACCAGGGCTTGAAAAGCCCACTTGCCTATTCATAGCCAACTGCTCCTTCTACTGTAAGAACCCCAAGACCACTTCTTTTTTTCAAGACAGAACAGGAAAAAAAATGGAGACAGAGTTGGCCAGGCACTGCTCTTGCTTTCTTCTGAAGAAAGGCAAGAACTGAAGAGTAGAGCAGTAGGGTCAGTTCTAGGATCCCATTATTGGCCGGGGGCAAGTGAAGACTTTGAGGCCCCTGGATGTTGCTACTTAAAAAACAAACAACCTTCCAGGAGTCTACTTGTGGCTACTGTGTCAATATATTGTCATTGTCACTTCCACTGCTTCATAGTGGATAACTCTGCATCCAAAGAAGTGGGCTATAGTCCACAAAAGCTTATGCTCTAATAAATTTGTTAGTCTCTAAGGTGCCACAAGTGCTCCTGTTCTTTTAGTGGATAACTCTGTACATTTGGTGCCCTCTGAAGATTTCTTGGCCAAAAAATATTTCTTTTGTCCCCCTCTCCCTGGTAGCACTAGCAGCCATGTTCTTCACCCTGCAGAGAAGCTGAGGGGTCACTGATTTTTTGACATGTCAGGAGCTGGAAGAATGCCTGTGAGTGAGTGGGTGCATGTGAGTGAGAATACATGAAGGTCCAGCCCATCCTCATGTACAGTCAGAAAGATAAATTCCTGTATATGAAGAGGATTTCCTTGCAAATGTAGATCTAAGCAAAGTCTTCCTCAGCATCCAAACTACTGGGGTGTGGGGAACCTGAAATTCTCCTGGAAAAACGAGTGCTGCAAAAGAAAAGAAGTAGGATCTAAAACCTATTTTCCCAAACTTTCAGAACTAGTGACCCACTTTCCTGACTAAGAAGTGTTTTGATAATATCCTCATTTTCAAGATCTTAACCATAAGTGGGTGAAATTGTCAACACTACAATAAAAAAACAAACTACTATAACACTTTGAAAAGCAAATTTTATGATAAAAGAAGAGACAATATACTTACAGTTGGATGTGACCGATGAGCCTGTATTGATGACACATGGTAGTCACACACAACATAAAACTGGAGAAATGCACAGTCTCAAGTAATTTTCAATCCACAATTGACTGTTATACCCCCTGACTCAGAGACAGGAGAATGAACCTGGGATGAAAACTTTCAAAGCTTCTGCAATGAAAGTTGGATGCTCCTTTTTTCAGAGACAGCCAAAATCTGATCAGTTATTGATTAGAGACCATCAACAGCAGGGTCTTGTCACAATTTGTTTTGCAGTGCTGCTAAGTAAACAGTTTCTTGTCTCAACAAATTTGTGATCTACCTCTTTCCCCTTTGTGGGTCATCAGGGAAATATTCCCACAACTGGGAATTATGTTCCTTCAGAGGTGTTTTTAATGAGTTCCTGATTGCTCCTGAGCAGCTCAACAATTCAAAAGTCAAAAACAAGAGAAACTACTCAAATTTCTCTGCTCTAAAGACCAATTTCTAAGTTTTCTGAATAATATTTCTACCCCATTATGCATATTCTATCCCTGGAGAGAAGAGTTTGGATCATTTAGCTTTAGAAGTCAGCAATATAAGCTAAATAGGCCACTGTAGCAGGGTGGACACCTGCTCCTGCTGGAAGGGCCTGAGATAGCCTAGGAAGCAGGCAGCATGAAGACTGAGCTGATTAGGGAGAGTGGCTGCAGCTGGGGCCATGCCCCAAACAACTTCAGCAGGCCCTATAAAGGCAGGGAGCCCGGTGCTCAGGCCAGAGTGTCTTTCTGCCTTGAGAAAGAGAAGGGACTGGCTGCAGGGAGATAGACACAGGGTACCTGTAGTAGAGCAGGCCTGGGGAAAGGCTGAGGCGCTGGGGAGCTCCAGCCTGGAAAGCTGCAAGCTGTGGCCTAGGAGAAGGCTAAGGGGTACTGGGGGTTGCAGAGGGCAGCCCAGGGCTAGGCCAAGGCAGCAGGTCCAAACCCAACTTTGCCGATGATGAGTGGCCTATACTGCAGTCTGCCCCAGAGAGTGGGGGCTAGTTGGTGACTGGCAGTGGCCTTATCCTGAAGTGAGGTGGGGTTAGTGGGTGGGGGTTCCCCTGGGAGGGGAGACCTAACGTGTGTGCATATTGCCAGGGGATAGCACCCAGGGCAAGGGGCACTGGAGTCCTGGGAGGGACACGGGGGCCAGAGAAGAGGACAAGGCAGAGGGCGCTCCAGAGGCTGGTGAGCTAATTCCCTGGATGACCAGAAGGGGGGGCCACAGGGGTGAGTCTGGACCTCTTACAGCCACAAAGGTGAATTATTGAAGATGCCTGTAAGTAGAGAAGCTGGATCAGCAGTAAATCTCCCATGTC
The DNA here is from genome assembly GCF_013100865.1 of Trachemys scripta elegans. NCBI lineage: Eukaryota > Metazoa > Chordata > Testudines > Emydidae > Trachemys > Trachemys scripta. The sequence goes on along the minus strand of NC_048302.1, from coordinate 66,681,303 downwards.
TGCTCATACAAACACTGCAAAACATTGAGACTTCCCTGAACAACCTTCTGTTAAATTTACTCAGCAGCAAATTGATGGAGGACCTGGCACCATTTTTTTTTTAGACATGTTTTTAGCAGCAAGACTATGATGGTGTGTAGAACAGCAAAGCCATGAAGTAAGTGGTATAGTGTTTGGATATGTGAGACACCACACTATTATTGTTACCTGTCATTGCTTTGGCACCATCTGTGCAGACAACAATATATCACACCCACTGACCGTGAAAATCTTTGACTGCTTCCTGAAATGTCTTAAATAAGCATTCTCCTGCTGTGTGTCCTGGCACAGTTTTACACAAAAATAATCTTTCTTTAATAAAACCTAGAAGCTGTGCAGCATTAGCCCTATCAGTTGACTCATAACGTTGAATTGTTCGAACATAAGGATGGTCCTAGTGGGTCAGACCAAAGGTTCATCTAGCCCAGTATCCTGTCTTCTGACAGTGGCCAGTGCCAGGTGCCCCAGAGGGAATGAACAGAACAGGTAATCAGCCAGTAATCTATCCCCTGTCTCTCATTCCCAGCTTCTGGCAAACAGAGGCTAGGGACACCATTCCTGCCCATCCTGGCTAATAGCCATTAATGGATCTATCTTCCATGAATTTATCTAGTTCTTTTTTGAACTGTTATGCAGTGGTTCTCAAACTTTTATATTGGTGACCCCTTTCACACAGCAAGCCTCTGTGTGCGACCCTCTTTATAAATTAAAAACACTGTTTTTATATTTACTACTACTATAAATGCTGAAGGCAAAGCAGGTTTTGGGGTGGAGGCTGATAGCTTGCGACCCCCCCATAATAACCTTGCAACCCCCTGAGGGGTCATGACCCCCAGTTTGAGAACCCCTGCTGTTATGGTCTTGGCCTTCACAACATCCTCTGGCAAGGAGTTTCACAGGTTGACTGTGCTTGTGTGAAGAAATACTTCTTTTTATTTGTTTTAAACCTGCTGCCTATTAATTTCATTTGGTGACCTCTAGTTCTTGTGTAATGAGAAGTAGTAAACACTTCCTTATCTACTTTCTCTACATCAGTCATGATTTTATAGACCTCAATCATGTCTCCCCTTAGCCGTCTCTTTTCCAAGCTGAAAAGTCCCATTCTTATTAATCTCTCCTCATACGGAAGATGTTCCATACCCCTGATCATTTTTGTTGCCCTTTTCTGAACCTTTTCCAATTCCAATATATCTTTTTTGAAATGGGGCAACCACATCTGCACACAGTATTCAAGATATGGGCCTACCATGGATTTATAGAGAGGCAACATGATATTTTCTGTCCTATTATCTATCCCTTTCTTAATTATTCCCAGCATTGTGTTTGTTTTTTTGACTGCCGCTGTACATTGAATGGATGTTTTCAGAGAACTATACACAATGACTCCAAGATCTTTCTTGAGTGGTAACAGCTAATTTAGACCCCATCATTTTATATGTATAGTTGGGATTATGCTTTCCAATGTGCATTACTTTGCATTTATGAACATTAAATTTCATCTGCCATTTTGTTGCCCAGTCACCCAGTTTTGAGAAATCCTTTTGTAGCTCTTCGTAGTCTGCCTGTATCTTAAATAGATAGTCATTGTTCCTGAGATTTGAAACTTTGATCTCAATCATCCTCAGCTGCATCACTAGAGCTGTGTGTGAATTTGATTTTCCATTTAATGTGAAATTCCTTAATTTTGAATATATTTTCTGTTCCAAGACACAATGAAAACAAAATTTCAAAACACCCCACAAAACAAAATTCTGAAAAAAAAATTGTTTGGGATACATTTAAATATTTTTTTGATAACTGAAATATTTTGTTCACATTTCAACCTTTAACTTTTTTTTAAAAAGTGTATAAAAATCAATTTCATTTAGAAGTCATTTCAAATTGAAAAATCAAAATATTCCATTCTGAAAGTGCCTTGTTTTGTTTTTTCAAAACTAAATTGTGTGGAAAATCAACATTTTTCTAAATGTTTTGATTTTGATGGGACTGGCATCTTTAGCCAAAAAATCATTTTGACAAATGTTCTGAATAGCTCTGCACATCACTAATGTTGCATAAGAGAGTGTTTGACAAAAGTAACTGTTTTCAAATTTTGGAGCTGCTTCAAGCCCTGTAACTTTTGACACAATGTCTGTTTTCTGAAAAACTTTGTACTTTACACTGTTGTGCGATATGTAGCGATACCAAATAAGGAGATGTCTGAAGGGAGTGTGTGTTGATATTGCCAGTTTGAGTAATCAACTCTTGTTGACTTTTTTCAAGGCTTTATGTTTTCTCAGAAAAAAATATCCTTAGGTTTATCTTTCATTGACTAATGTTTGGTTACTAAATGTTGCAACAGAGCTGAAGACTTCACATTTTTGGTAGCAGGCACTACAGGGGACACTGCAGACTATGGTGTTGAGCAGGGCCGGCTCTAGGCACCAGCCCTCCAAGCATGTGCTTGGGGTGGCACTTTCTAAGAGGTGGCACTCCAGCCCCCCTTTTTTATTTTTTATTTTTTTTTGCTTGGGGTGGCATTGCCGGGAGCCGGCCCTGGCCCAGCCACTTGCCCTGTCAGTGTGAGCTGGGATCCGTGCCCCCTGCCCAGCCTGGCGGCGCCCTGTACAGCCCACTCGGGAAACACCCCCCGAATATCCCTGGCTGGTCTGAGCTCCAGTGATGCCAGCTCCCTTGGCTCCCTGCTTATGGCCCATAATCCTCAACACTATCAAATCTTACTTGAGCCCTGGGTTAGTTGCTTCTCCCCTTAGGCAGGGGGAAGGGCCTTTAGATGTGGGCAGGCTTGCTGGGAACTCAATAGATGCAGTGATGCCTGGGAGCAGGAAAAAAAACAATGAGTTACTTGAAAGGCTCCTCTGCCTTCCCTGCTCCAGCAGCGTTGGAGCAAGCAACCTGTATGAAGGCAGCTACCAGTCAGGCCCAAGTTTATTGGAGAACTTGCATCTCAACTAGGCAGTTCCCTTCTCCCCTGCTATTATCTTCAATCTTAAAGCCAAGAATTTCCCCCAGAGCAGCAGCGAGCCCTATTCTCTGGATTCTTCTGGTAAATGGTGGACAAAGCACAAAGAAAAGTTCAAGGGGAAGACAAAGAAATTAGGCAGTCGCTGAATAGAACATTAGGCAGTCCCTGAGTGTTAAGAGACTGGGGGAGTCAAAAGAAATTCACTCCATATAATCACTCACAATAAAGAATTCAATTTGTCAGGACAGGAGGTAAAGATATCAAGAATGTAGATAGGGAAACTGAGGCAGGGCCACTCCAGACCAATCTGAGGCTATGAGGGAGCCCTCAAGAGGTGGCGCTGCCTTAGTTTTCCCTACTTTACTGGGTTCTGTCAGGTTACCAGACAAACTCTTCTTTAGTTCAGCTATATCCCTTTTTGGGGCTAGAGTTATTAAAATAAAATCATTCCCAAAATACAATTCTCAATATCCCTATCAAATCTATACTCCCAGGCTCTCTCCCTGAAGACTAAGGGTTCTCTAGTAGCACCTACTCACTCCCAGAAGCCTGCCTACCTGCTACAGCTTCCTGCTGCTCTTTATAGAGGAATCAGCTCATCTGTGCCCAACTGGTTCTACTAATTAACCCCTTAACTGTGATGGGCAGGGCTAATTGAATGGAGCTCATTGGTTCCAGCTCTCTAGTCCTAAAAGGGGCAGGCCACCCAGTTACAATGTATAAGGAAAGAATAGGGAGTTCATGTTGCTGAATAATTTCTTTTCAGGGACTGAAGATTGCCTGTTCTGATGCTGTTTGAGAGTCAGGAGATATCTGAGGGGATAACTTGTCCTTTAGGAGAAATCTATAAAACATGATGTTGTTTGGACTATCCTTTGTAGCAGTGCCAGCAGACAACTTATATGCACCATCAAAGACTTCCCTGTATGTTTTCCTTTGGGTGTCACAAGATAGTTGTAGTAAATAGCAATTTGGTAGCACAAAGGTGACCTTTTGTTAATCTTTATGTCAAGCATTCTATCATGTGTATCTGTGTGCAGGCCTGTGTCTGCTGCACATCCTGACTGCGTGCATTTTATGCCTTTAACTATTTAGATGTTTTTATATTAGATTAAGGCACAACATGGATTCATTGTTATATGTGAAAATTTTGCATCTTTACAATATCCTTTGTAGCATGAGTTTTGACTAATTGGGAATTTAAGGAGCTTTGAAATGAGGATTTATCCACTGGAATTGAATTAGCCTATGCTGCATACCTTTTCTGACTTACTGGGTTTTTTCTTCTAGTAAAGAACTTTACAAACAAATACCACTATATAGAAATATTTGGATTTTAGACACTTTTGCTGTCTCTAAGATTTAATTACTAAAATCTTGGCCCTCAAAACTTCTCATAATTTGCTGTGAACTTCTTTCTTTGAAGATGTAAGTACTTTTGGTATTTAAAAATATTTGCAGGTAAAAGGTGTCTGGCGAATACTTTAAGTATTGACAGTGTTGAGTTAGGGGTGCATCCCATTTTTAGTGGAAGCTTTAGTGACAGATTGTGCAGTTCACACATGGCCCATGTTGGGGTGGTGTGTTGCCTTATGGAGCTCGAAGCAATGTCCTTCACAAAGCACAATTTCTTGTGACTCTCTGGTGGTCAACTCCACAGGATGTGCTCTCCACAGGAGAGCAAGGCCCTGGCCCTCTTCAGCCCCTCTGAGCTCCAAAGAGTGCCTGGAGGGAGCAGTCCCAAGCATAGAGACTACTGTTGTGTCTGGCCCTTGTGTTGGGTGGACACAAAAGAAATGTCTCCTTATTCTCATACTCTCTCTCTCCTAACTCCCTGAGCACCAATGCTAGGGATAAACAACGTATGGCCCTTAGTAGGAGGATGTTATAGGGGGCTATATTGTGGCTTTAGGAAGCACTGCTGCACTGGGAACATGGTGATGGAGATATTGCATCAGTGGGCCTGGCTGGAAAGATTCTGCCCGCAAAGGACTTGTGCCCCCCAGAGGCCACTATGGGAACCACACAGAGGATCATCATCTGTGATTCATTTTCACTGGGCAAAGTATGCAATTCTCCCTGTGCTGGCCATAGTCCAAGAGCTGATGTACAAGGAGGGATGTGTGGCCTGGCTCTGATATTACATTCAGAGTGCAAGGTGCAGTGTTCTGGCAGATGCATGTGTGCAGGTCAGGGAGCTCATGCTAGAGATTTCAAGGAAGCTCTAAAATCTGTTTGTAGATTCTGAAAATCCTGTAGAAGAAGTTTGATTCCTGTCCCAATAGGGAACATAGTAAAGTTAAGTAAACTTTTGAAAGGTTAGTCAAGTGGATTCCAATGTGTGTTGACTGGAATGAGATTCACGTGCTTCAGCCGAAGGTTCTGGGAGACTTCAATTCATGTGTTTGTCACAGGGTGAGCTGGGCCTTCATAGGAGCAAAGCCTAGCCCATCAGTGCCTAATATTCCTCCCAGATCAGGGCACTATGGGATACAGCAAGGCCTGCTAGGATGGAGGTACCAGGATAAAAGATAGGTCCTCTCAATGAGAGCACGCAGGAGTAGTGACTTGCTATAAGCCTCTCAAGTGACCGTGTTTGGGACAAGGACTACTGTGGCGAGTTGAGGAAGGAACCCATTACAGGCTTGGTAGAAGTTGCCTCAGGGGATCTAGAAGAAGCCATAGGGAAGAGCAGCACTATGTTAGCAGGGCTCTCAGGGGAGTCAGAGTCTGAACCGATGCCTGTGGCAATTCCTCACAGAGAGAGAGCTGAAATAGGATCTGCAAGATGTTTGGCCAAAGATGCTAGTGGAAAGGTTAGTGGAAAGGCTGGAAGGAAGAAATTGGAGGAAGCCCACCAAGAAAGTGGCCCTTGGTAATCATGAAACCAAGCAGTGTGGAGTTTGTGGACAGACACCCCTATATAGAGCCTGAAATAACGGGAGAGCCTGGTATTCTGTTTCATGCCACCTAGAGGTAGAAGGAAAACGCTTAAAATGGCAATTTTTTCATAATTAAAATGAAGAAATGTCATCACTGCTTTCCTGATTCTTTTATAAATGATCCATTGCCTGCTGGATGTACAGTGACTATATTCTGAAGCTGCAATTTAGCATGTATTTGTTTCCTCAGGTGTTCTGTTGTACCATTCAGAATTAAGAACTATGGCTCTGAACCTAGTCTAGAAATCTGTGGAATCCAAAGAATTAAGAAATGACTCTTTTGACCACTGCATATTTGGGTCCAATTCAAATCCCACTGCAGTCAATGCTTTCATTGACCTCCGTGAGCTTTGGATTGTGGCCATTAAGAGTTCATAGTATTGGGTATTTTACTCTTCAGTACTAGTACTTACAATGTCACTTCTGCACTAGTATCAATAAGTTATTTACCTCTTTTTTGTAATCCCAAGTGCCCCTCTCTGCTCCTTGTGCCTGCCTGCACCACCCTGTGATAGTTTTATGTCCTCTATACTTGGAACATTATCAGTGTTCTGGGTGCTAAACATTGTTATTCTCCGAGACTTAGAGATATTGAAAGGCTTGAAAGAAAAAAGATATCACTTTTTCAATGCACCCTAATGTCTTAGGTAGCTTTCAATAAAATGGGTATGTCTACACTGCATCTGGGAGCATACCTCCCAGAGTGAATAGACTGACTCACATTATCTCTACTCAAATTAGTGTGCTAAAAATAGCGGCAGGGATGTTGTGGCTTGGGTGGTGACATGGGCTTGCTACCTGAGCTTGGACCTGGAGTTTGGGTGGGCATGGTCTTGTGAGGATAGACCAAGCTACTGTCCATGCCACAATGTCCACCCTGCTATTTTTAGTGTGCTAGCTCTGGCAGAGCTAGCGTGAGTCTGTCTACCTGAGTTGGGAGGCATGCTCTCAGCTGCAGTGTAGACACATCCTTAGGGTATATCTACAGAGCATTTTGGAGTGGGTGGGCCAGCCCGGGTTGACAGACTTGAGTTAGTGATGCATAGACGCATGTTGAAGTTGCAGCTTGGACTCTGAAGTCCATCTGCCTCCTCTAATTTTAGAGTGCTAGTATGCGCTGCACCTGCCCTAATCCGTCTACCCTGTGCTGGGAGGCTCACTCCAAAATGCCACGTAGACATAGCCATAGGGGTTGCTTTATGAAACACCTGCCCATTGCCTCTGACAATAGTTGTTTCCTTTTATTGAGAAGATACTGTATTGTTGAAATTCAGATTCACTTTGATGGTCTTGTCACCTGATTTATCCTGCTAGCCTCGGTATGATATTTTAAGAAATGGCACATACCCAAGATATGTGATTTGCTCATTACCTTATTTACATATTCTTATGGAATCCATAGAGTACTTTGGGTAGAATTGCCCTTCAATATTGTATGTTACATGCAACAAGTAGGTGAAAGTACTACATTTGCTGGAAATGACTGGATACTCAAGATTTCCATACTAGCAATAAGAGAGTTAAAAAGCTTTTTCCTCAGCTGGGGATAATCACAGTTTTACAGAAGATGTATATGTATATTACTATCTTTTTTTACAATAAAATGGTAACATCTAGGAGAAAATGACCAAAGAAAAATGCCATCTGAGAGACTGGAATGCTAAGTTCTGTAGTCATGAATTCTCTGTCCCGTTATTGATGTTACAAAACTCACTAACAATTTTATTAACAATAGTACTACTATAAGCTGTGCTCTTTATTCTTTTATTACTAGATTCTTCACCTGAGCACCTTTTATTGCCTTTGCTACATGTGGCAGAGATTGCTCCCTGATGGAGCTGCATTGTTAGAAATAAGAAATTTGCTTTCACTGTTAATACCATAATCTGGGAAGCACAAGAGATTCTGTCATAATGATAATGGTGACTTTGTGTTCTATTGCCTGGTGTTTGCCACTTTGCTTACACTGTACTTGGCTAAAATTAGGGATGAGGAGATCAATTCTTAAAAGATCAAAACAACTGTTTTGATCATCAACCTTTCTTCTGAAGCAAACTTAAACCTTTTTGAAAAGGCTTAGATTAAAAATGCATCTGAGATGCAAAATTCAGCTCTGGTTTCAGGTCTATATTTAAATGCCCTGTCCCAGCAAAGTTTGTGGCATTTGGATTCCATGTACAAATTCAGGCTTATCTTTTATTAAGATCACCTTAGGGAAGTAACCTTTTCCTTTCCCATTAAAAATGTTTTGATTTTATAGAATTAGCATTTTCTGATTTGGGAAAAAACATTCTGTTGGAAAACTTTTGACCAGCTCTACTAGCCACCATTAATGCTAATCCTAAAAAGAAACATATATACAAATATATTTTGAAGTCAGTTTTTCAGTTTATGCCTATTCCTAAAAGAGGCTTTGACTTGCACCAGTAACCCTTTGGGTTAAATAGCTAGAATGATAACACTTTATTTAATCTAATATATGGTAAATTACTATGACATATTTAAACTGCTGCCTCCTGAAGTTTGAGTGGACTCTGAAGTGCATGCAATCATGGTTTTGAAGATTGTATTCATGTGTGCATTTTTAGATACCAATGACAGCACACAGCTATTGCTGTTAATCAGTACATACCCTCTGGGGATAATAAAAAACATATTTGCCTCCTCATCTCGCCAGCAGTTTTAGGCATTAAAGGCTACTTTTGGCTTTTAACTGTAACCTTGTAAAGGTAAGAAAAAGAACCCTATGTTGCTTATCATAACTTTATTTTTTCCATTTACTTGTTTTTGTTTTTTTTTCTTCTTAACCAGTGCTTAATTTGTGCCAGGGTTCAGCCCTGCCTTCTCTAGGCTTGCCATGCCAATTATGAAAGTAAAAAAATAATTGCTTGAGCCCTGCATCTAATTTCTTGAGCCCAGGCAGCTTTTTCATTACAAATTAAGTACTGTCCTTAACTTTCTTGGCATTCAGAGGCATGAATTGACTTTATAGGGTTTTTTAAAATCAGATTGTGGAAGCTGGCCCTTCATGTAGCTCCGTCTGAAAGTCATTAATTTCAGTAAATCATGCTTTCTGCTTGGCTACAAATTCTTTTCTTCATCCTGTTCTAAAATCCTGCTGGATCTGTGGTGATTGTGTTCTGCCTGATAGTGTGATGTGATATATCGTGCTGTTTGGGGGGGAGCTTTATCTAGAATGCTTAAAAAAGATGAGTGCAGGTCAGAGGAGTGTAATTTCAATTTGTCTTTGTGTTTTTCTATAGTACCCATCGCTGTGATATCTAAACCAGAGGTTCTCAATTTTTTTTCAGTTATGCACCACAACTTAATAGAGAGAAACTATCTCATAGAACACCAAACTGGATCCTGGCAACACTCCACATGTAAAAGTGACATGCAAGCACCTCTGACCCCCTCCTGGGTTCTTCACCAAGCCAGATCAGAGGATTGAGGCCATTAAGCATGTGTATTGTTTAATTTAAAAAATTGTTACATCACTTGAAGGGAAAAATTAGAAACCAAATATTATAAACTGCAATTTAAGCATGAACATTCATTTGTGACTTTGGGCTGGTCTACACCACAAAGGTAGGTTGGCTTAACTACATTGCTCAAGGGTGTGAAAAATTTCATGCCCTGTGCACTGTCATTAAGCCAATCTAAACCTTTGTGTGCACACCACTAGCTACTACCTCTCGAAGAGGTGGATTTACTACAGCAACAAAAGAACCCCTTGCATCACTATAGTGTCTACACTACAGCTCTTAAAGCAGTAAAGCTGCAGCGTTTCTAGTAGATATATCCTAAAGCTCCTATTTTGTGTAATGCTATTAATTTGTCAGTGTAATAAGAAATCAAGCAAGATAAGTATTAGCATTTGTAATTTTGTTTCAACTCTTACTTTTAAAGGCTCATTAATTTTCATTCAAACATTTACTTAGAATGATTAACATACTTTTAAAATTTGAGCCTGTCCTTCCTAGGTGTGTGAGTGAGAAGGAATTTCTGTATCACACCCTAACACGTCACAAACTACTCTGCAAGATGGTCCTCACTGGCTGCATAAATATACTGAAACACAGTGAAACCTATGTCCAAGGGATCAACACAGTTGATTGCTTTACACACTCTTTGTTTCCTTATAAAAGTGGAGCCAATATGTGCTCAGTAAACTTGAGGAATCTTTGGGCAGTCTCCTAAAACTGGAGTTACCTAAGAATGGTGGTTTTATTGTAAACTGTATGTATAATGCACTTACAGTTCACTAATGACATATGGTTTGTAATAGTGAGTGTGGCCCCGAACCATTGAAAGCTCACTAAGCATCCAGGCTATGTAAATCTTTGGATTCTCAATCAAGGATGACATTTACAAAATGTTGATGTGCCCTAGACTCTTAAATTAAGTCTAATAATTTACAGTAAATATACCCGATCATTTGTTAATAAATGCCTTTTCTGTGCCTTGAAAACATAAAGTACATGTTAAAGGAACACCATCAGGTAATCTAGGGCCAGAAATTTGCCTCCACAGTTTGGGCATTTATGGAGATGTGCCACCTGTCTAGTCTGTGTGGTTGCAGACAGGGCCAGTGCTACCATTTAGGCAAACTAGGCAGTTGCCTAAGGCGCCAAGATTTGGGGGTGCCAAAAAGCGGTGCCCCCATTTTTTTAAACAGTGTTCCTACGCCCCGTCCCCGAGTGCACGGTTGCCGCTCCACTTCTCCTGCCTCCCAGGCTTGCAGCGCCAATCAGCTGTTTGGCGTCACAAGCCTGGGAGGAAAGGAGAATTAGAGTGGGGGTGGCGTGCTCGGGGAGGAGGCGGAGCAGAGGTGAGCTGGGGTGGGGAGCTGCCGCACGGCTCCCCGTGGGGGGGGGGGGGGGCGGGGGGGGGGGGTGGCGCCTCAGGGCGGGGGGGGGGGAGGCGGGGAGCTGCCACAGGGCTGGGGGAAAGGGGGCGCAAGGTGGAAGTTTCGCCTAGGGCTCAAAACTTCTTTGCACCGGCCCTGGTTGTAGAAGTACATGAATATGTAGTCCTTTAGGAAGCCTGGCTTACAGGACAGAAAGGGGGCAATAGGCTCCTGAACTACAGCCCCATAAGGCAACAAATTTCCCAGTTTCAATTTGACCCAAACTGGAAAATGGATTTTGGGGACTGGGAGAGGAGGAGGAGGAGGACAGAGTATTCTAAAAAATTTCCCATGAAAAATTTTCAATTTTGTGAAAACTGCATTTATCAGAAAATCATTGTAATGAAAAATTCACAACCATCTCTAATGATACAAAATAATTCCATTTTAAACACTGAGACATTCTGCTTCAATGTATCCAACACATTTTATGTCAAATGGCAAAAACAAAACCATTTAGACCCAGAACAGGGAATGCCCGAATGGCCTTTTTATTCATATTTTCACATTTTATTCACATCTTTCACTGGAGATTAAGCTCTGCCTCTGAAAAAATAAAAATCAACCCAAGAATGGGGGAATGTAAAGGTGAGGAGGGTGAGATGGCAGTGTGAGGGGGAGGGAAAGGAGAAGGAGAAGGAATCCCTAAGATACTAGGGGCACTTTATAATCAATGGAGCACTTCAGTGTGGCCTCAGGGCAGCTATATGTGGGTACCCATCATCATTGTGCCAGCAACTCTCCAGTCAGAGACTTCCACCTGAGGCAGCATCACACAGAGGTGCTGGGAAGATTCTAGGACCCCTCCCTTCTTACCAGCTCTGTGCCACCTATCACCATCCAACCCATCATCGAGCCTGCTCTCCAGCACCCATTCCTTGTGTGCACAGGCCCAGCCCACACCATCTTGCATAACTCCTAATCTGGAGGAGTGAGACCAGGGACAGTTGCATCTGTGAGCAACAAGGTATGAGAGACTGATCTGCTCTCTGCAGCAGCTCAGGGAAAGCATCAAATGCAGGCTGAGTTCAGAGTGATGTGGTGGTAGAAGTGGACAGGAGAGGCCAGGGAGCATCTCCATGCCCATTTGGAGGAGCAGAGGCAGAAGTTCTTCTGGTGATGGGCTGAGGTCACAGCCCTGATTCTGGACCAAGCTGCAGCCTCCAGCTCCAGGGACAGTCTGGAGGAGGAAATAAAGGAATCCTCTAACTTGTAGAGTGTTAATTTGTAGTTGTTACTTGTTAGTTCTGTGTCTCTTTTGTTACTTGGGGACTGGGCCTATAATAGCCTTGTTCTATGCTGGCTCCCAATCACATATAGTATGCATTTGCATGTGTCACATTAGGCATCAATCATAACACAACTGTGTTTTGCTTAGCATCTCTACTCCTTCTGCCTTTTTTGACAGGGGGGAAAGAGATGGGGGCTCCACATCATCACTCCTTTGATATTCTAAACAAGTTATCCTGGAGTCAAGTCTTCAAGAACTATTTGTACAAAACAATTTTGTTATGTCCCTGGAAAATATGAGGAACCAGCAGATAAAGAAATAACACCAGCTGGACTGCTATAAAATTGTATAAGAATTGGAGGTAATGGCACACCTTGGATCATGGCAGCTCGCCCAGGATTGTCTCTTTGGAACTGAATTGTGGGTGAAAGATCCAAACAGAGACAAAAGACTTATGACATCACAAAGTGGATTATAAATGGATGCTTCACGCATTTGCAATTTGGAGTCTTTCAACAACCAGAGCCTTGTTTGGATATAGATGTGGTCTTCCTGCCGGCTCTCCGCATCTTGTGATCTGATCTGATCTGATTGAACCTTGACTGGCCATCGGCACTTCATTCTGATCTGCGTACTCTGGTGTAGTACATTTGGGGTACGAATGTGGAGTGAATGAGGTTTATTTTATGAGCAATAAAAAGTACTTAGAGTATCATATACCAACCTGTTCTTCCATCCTGTAGAGAGATTCCAGTTGCGGGTCTAACACTGGTAGCATCATGGTCAAACCCAGTGATAGTTTGCTTTTCTCTGGTTCCTGAGGTAACCTGTTGTGGCATATTCTCTGATTGTCCTCAATGTGTTTTAACATTCCTGATGTCCCCTATCCTCAGGCAAAGTGGATTCTGCTAGTTTCCTTACTCTCTATTTGCAGAGCTAACAATTGACAGTGGTACTGTTCCCAGTATCAATTTGGAAATATTTCCATACCCATGATGCAGCTGGCTGCCTGTTCACATACTGCAGGAACGGGTTGGTGGATTGTAGCTGGTGGTGACTGTTGGTGCTGAATGAAATGCAGTGTGAGAGCACAGCCTTCCCCCTAGACTTCTCAAAATCATGTCCAGCAAAGATGTAGGCAATGACCATTCTCCCCACCCACTTGGGAGCCATGACTACCTGTGCCAGCCACATTCTTTCTGGAAATAGTGGAACAAATTTTTAGAGGAAGTTGATGGTTTCAGGCCAGTGGCTTGCTGCTGAAGAGGCTTAGCCACAAGACTCATGTGGTGCTGGACTAACAGGAGATGCACTGCTAGCCTTCTCATCACCTCTTCCTGCACCCTGAGAGGTCTACTGTGCCTGAAGGAAACATTTCTCTTCAAAGGAGCTGCCTGCCTCAGGCAACTTGGAAATTGCTAGTTCCCTGATCTTCACTTAGATTCCAAAGCCAGAAGGGACCACTGTCATCATCTTGCCTGACTTCCTGCATAACACAGGCCATAGAACTTTCCCAAAATAATTTATGTTGGAACTAGAGCATGTATTTTAGAAAAACTTTGAACTGTCCAGGCTGCTGAGTTTCTCCACTTAGATCACTTCTGGAAGCTTTCTATTGCCATAAACTGAATTTTAGCAAGATACAATCTTTGCCTAAGCAGTTTCTCACTTATATCAAGTTCTCAGTGTCTTCAGCCCACATGGTTGAAGGCTCCACTTTTCAGATTGCAAGAGTGCTGGCCTCTTTTGTCCCTTCAGTGATGATGATTAACATTTTTTTTGGTTCCTCTTGAGTACTTGCTAAACTGTCGGAACCGATTGCAGGAGTGGGCTGATAAAGTTTGCGGATGATACGAAGGTGGGAGGCGTTGTAAATTCGGAGGAGGATAGGGATATCCTGCAGGGAGACTTGAACGAGCTTGTGAATTGGAGTATCAGGAATAGGATGAAATTTAATAGTAAAAAGTGTAAGGTGATGCATTTGGGGATGACTAATAAAAATTTTAGTTACAAGATGGGGACGCATTGGTTAGAAGTAACGGAAGAGGAGAAGGACCTAGGGGTCCTAGTAGACCGCAGGATGACTATGAGTCGACAATGCGACGTGGCGGTGAAAAAAGCCAATGCTGTCTTGGGATGCATTAGGCGAGGTATATCTAGTAGGGATAAGGAGGTCCTGCTTCCGTTGTACAAGGCGCTGGTGAGACCTCATTTGGAGTACTGTGTGCAGTTCTGGTCTCCCATGTTTAAAAAAGATGAACTCAAACTGGAACGGGTGCAGAGAAGGGCCACTAGGATGATCAGAGGAATGGAAAACCTGTCGTATGAAAAGAGACTAGAGGAGCTTGGGTTGTTTAGTCTGACAAAGCGAAGGCTGAGGGGGGATATGATTGCTATCTTTAAATATATTAGAGGGATTAATACGAGGGAGGGAGAAGAATTATTCCAGTTTAGTACTAATGTGGATACGAGAACGAATGGATATAAACTGGCCGTGGGGAGGTTCAGGCTTGAAATTAGACGAAGGTTTCTGACCGTCAGAGGGGTGAAATATTGGAACGGCCTTCCGAGGGAAACGGTGGGGGCGACGGACCTGTCTGGTTTTAAGATTAAGTTAGATAAATTTATGGAGGGAATGGTTTAATGGTAAAACATAGTAGTCAAGGAAAACCAAGAAATGGTAGGTAAATTGTATAATGGCTGACAGGGGTCAGGCTGGAGACTCTTGCCTATATGCTCGGGGTCTTACTGATCGCCATATTTGGGGTCGGGAAGGAATTTTCCTCCAGGGCAGATTGGCTGAGCCTCTGGAGGTTTTTCGCCTTCCTCCGCAGCATAGGGCAGGGATCTCTAGCAGGAGGGTTTCTGCCGATTGAAGTCACCTAAAACAGGATTGGGGACTTCAACAGCAGAGTCCAGGGAAGGGGTAGGGACGGTTTTATGGCCTGCAGCATGCAGGGGGTCAGACCAGATGATCATAATGGTCCCTTCTGACCTTAAAGTCTATGAGTCTATGAGTCATCCTTGTCACTTGTTAGCTTGACCACTTTGTTTACCACACACATATATATATATAGTTTTCATTGTCCTTTGCCTTAATCAAGCTGGTCAGAAAGGTAAATTTGTCTAGGGCAGGGTTAGTGTATGTACTTCCTCCCAAATATAGTTTAAGAACATATTTCTAGTGCACATCTATACATCATATAATGACTTTTGGAACTAGCATGCCAGCAATTTACATACCACACCTTAGAAGATACCTTTTAGATACACGCTGTGACAAGCGTGTTAGGGATGGTGAGGGAGTCAGGCCTGATGAGAGTTACTGTGTAATGGGCTCTGTGCCAGTGGGCTTTGATGGGCTCTTATGGTCACAGCTTATAGCCATCTTTACACTATCCAAAAAACATGTTCTATAATTGTAACCAAAGCTACAAGAAAACAATAGGTCTCAAAAGCTTAAAATAGTCCAACTGTACAGGGAAAAATAAGTGATTGATTAAGCAGTGTTTGTCATCTACATTGTTCAAAATTGTTGTGACCTCTTGTATGCTAGAAATTTGGAGTGCATTAAATGTAATTGTCTAGCCAATTAACCCCAAGGTAGACTTTGGATAGTAAGTGGAAAATAATAAATTAAGCAGTTAGCCACAAATTGTAATATGAAATAAACAAAGGGTGGGGCTACAAAAACCTGAAGATTGTGAACCATGTAGGTCCAGTGCAAATGGATAGCCTGATGACCTCAGAAGTTGATAAGTAATGGCCTCTTTGTAATGTGCTGTCATTTTCTCTGGTCAGGGCAACCTGATTTAACATACTTGGTTGAGCTTACTATTTGATGTCACCGTAATCAATACTTTAACAGAACTTATTATTTACAGGGAGGAGAGGCATGTGGCTAAATTGAACCAATCAGAAATAATGTGCACTGTCATTTGTTGCCCTGTGTTGTTGTTTGGCTGTCTGCAGCAAAAGTCTGAATGAAATGCTGAAGTCAGAACAAAAAAATTAAAAATGGTAAAGACAAGGAAAATGTAAAAAAAAAATCAAATCATTCTGAAAAAAAAAATTAAAAAATTTCATCAAAATAAATATGATTTTGTTAAATATTTTGATCACATAATGGCATTTTTCTGCAAAAAATGGTTCAATGACATTTTTTGACAAGCTCTAGTCCATAGTTAAACATCCTGAGATAAACTTGGTAAAGTTACCATAGTGGTTAAGTTGCTTCTCTAATTATTAGTAGTTTGTATGTGTATCAGATCTACAGAATAATGTGAAACACTGGAAGCCTAAGAATGTCTGTGTTTAAAATGGAATTATTTTGGCCTGATTTGGGACAAAACAAAATTGTGAAATCATCTATTTTTCACAAAATGGAAACTCCATTTTTGACCAATTCTACTGTGGAAGCTGATATTGACATTTCTCATTAGTGAACATTAGGAAACTAAAAAATACTCTAGTTAGCAAAGTATCAGGGGGTAGCCATGTTAGTCTGTATCTACAAAAACAACAAGGAGTCTGGTGGCACCTTAAAGACTAACAGATTTATTTGGGTGCATCTGAAGAAGTGAGGTTTTTACCCACGAAAGCTTATGCCCAAATAAATCTGTTAGTCTTTAAGGTGCCACCAGATTCCTTGTTGTTTTTCTAGTTAGCAAAGAGATTCAGCCTTGGGTACTTGAGAGCGGTGCCAAACAATAAAGTTTTCAAGTTCAGAACTAACGCATGAGTATATCTTTGAAAATACACCATCACAATACATTCTCTTCCCCTTTTGTCACTGACATATTTTTAGTATTATAGTAAAAAGAAAAAAACCTTTAAACACTTCATGTATCAAGTGAATAAGTAGGCTGATTTTAAAAAAAACACTGTATCTGAGCGGTGGAGGTAATGGGCAGCTTTTGAATCCAGAAAATGTGATAGTTAAAGTGAGAGCAGCTCAGCAATAATGGAATACTTACTCACTTAGGTCCCAATACTGCAGTCATACCTGCATTTATTGGACTCTGGGTAGACATAAGGACCACCTGTGAGGATCCAGCTGAAGGAACATCACATTAATGATCTGGTCCGTGGCTGACAGTTACCTACAGCCTGGGATTTTCCAAAGGGTTAAATGTTGGCCTAATTCTGCTCCCATTAAAGTCAAATAAGAGTTTTACCACTGATTTCAATGGGAGCAAAGTTAGGCCATAGATGTTTTTGAAAACCCCTCCTGTAACTTCCCATTAGTGTGAACTGAACATTTGTGAGCCCCTTTCCATCCCATAGCAGCCCTATTAAAAAGCGGGGGGCAGGGGGGGACCCAGAACCTGTAAAAATTGCTCTTGAAAACATAGTACAAACTTTAAAACATTAAGAAAAAAAACCACCCAAAACCTCACTATATAAAGAAGAAGGAAGTAGTGCACAGGTGCCTTGAAATAGAAGTTGAACATTAAAGTGAAACAATGTCATATTGACTTCCTCTATATAATACTTTGACACATGTCACTACAACCATTGGTTAGGTCTTGGCAGCAACATAACAACTTTGATCTGAGCTAATCAAGGAAAATAAATACTTTCTTTCCACTAATTGAACAGTTTCCTCCTGTGGGCACAACAACAGTCAGTAGACTTCACAGTCTTATCACTGGGGTAGCCTGGCTTATTGAAAGAAAACGAATGAACAAAAGCTTGCACTGAATTACCAGCCAGAGCTGATTCAGCTCTGATTCACCCTACTGCAGAAGTTAGAAGTTACTTTACTATGCAGGACCCAAAAGTTATATTACAACAAAAGTGTTTAAAAAAAATATGCAGTAACAAAACTGACTGATGCATTTAGTGCTAAGACCAGATTGCTCCATCAATCACATTGAGGGAGTAGTTCAGTCCTTTAATGGCATTATAATGAGGAAAAGATTACTGTTAAATTGACTTCAGCAAGTGATAATGCCTGCAGATAATTTTAATGCATTACAAAATGCTACATGCTAAAAATACATATGGGTAGAAATCAACTGATATTTTCTATGTATCCCTGCTATTTATCTATGTATTTTTGATAGAACTACTAAAAGCCAGACAACAATACGTTCAACAAATACTTAAAGCCCATTTAAAAAACAAATGTCCATTAGTCTGCTGCCATTCAATCCACTGGAAAGGAGTTGAACAAACTTGGTCTCCCATTGGCTGCTTCAGGACAATTTAGCAATGTATGCTTAAAGGTAAATGGACGCAATTTCTCCCAGCTCTAATTACATAATTTTCTGAAAAAACAGCTCCACATTCATACAGAGATTGGTCATTTAGCGAGATTTCCTACTGGGAAAAATATTACTGTCCTCTGTTAGTGCTAGTGATATGGATTTTTGCACAAATTCAGCTCTTTTTTGTGCTAAGCACAAATGTCTACTGTATGCCCATAAATACTAGTTAGGTCAAACTGGTTAGGTTGCTCAGTATGTTTTCCTAAATCTTACAAAGATTTCCTAAATCTTATAAAGACTTGGATTTGGGCACACATTTAATTCTGGATCCAGAGGAAACACCAACAATTCTCCTCACATAATCATAGTGCAAATCAGAATGCATGTTTTTTTCCATTTTATGTTCCATTCCATTCACATAAAATAATGTGGTGTGACTCAAACCTCTTAAAACAAAATGAAGAGTCTGATTATTTGATAACTCTTTGCCTACCTTTGAAACAAATTTCCAATTCCCCAACTCAAACCCCTGTTTTTCACCTCTCCCCCCCCCCCCCCCCACACACAACCTCCGATGTCTATTTACTGTTCCCTTCTTCATATTGTTCCCGGGGAATTCCCCATAAATATTTGAAGCTAAACCTGATGTTATGTTTGTTGTGCATAGTTGTCATTCAATCTAGTAATAAGGGGTTAATGTGTCACATTGGGCACTCACATGGACTAAACCCGATTTTATGTCAGTTGTCTGCCTATTGGTTAGAAGTGCCTGGGTAATTCTATCCAACACATTGCTTGTGTTTAATTAGTTTGGAGATAGAGATGTACAGGAGAGCCGCTATTGAGTAATAACTAATTACATTGCTGTTTTGAACTCAGAGCTCCTTGGATTATGCTTCTGTGTTAAAAGTAAAGCAGGTTTCATGCAGTAAGGATGATTTGTGATTCTTAGTCAGAGGTGCCTTTACACAGAGGTTGGATAGCAGTTTAGAGTGCCTTATTTTACGTGGCTGTGTTGGCTTCTAATTGCAATGAAACTCCTTCCACAGCCATCTGGCAAGAAGACCCTTATGCAGAGCCTGGTACCTGGACTGAGATGATGTCGTTTATGCTGTCTCAAGTCTCTGGGGCTATCAGAGGCTGGGATACAGAGGGAAGGACACGACAACAAGAGATATATGGAAAGAAAGGGGATGATGGAGTCCCTTTATTGATTTTGTTGGGAGAGAGCAGCACAGATCTGTCTTCTATATGTATTAATAATTCTCTTAGCTCCCTGTAAACGTCAAGATTTGCTGTGGGCCAGATACCTGGGACACTAATATTATGGTGTTAATGGAGTTATTCACATTTACACCAGATGAGCATGTGGCCCTATTAATCTGAAAGCAGAAATGACTTTTATGGTACTGCAAGTGCAAATTGCCAACATGTAATTATCTTTTAGAATGTTCTGGATAGAGTGAATACAGACTAACACAATCGCTTTCATGCCTTTCTCAACTCTAGCTCTCCACAGGTCAAAGAGTTCATAAATTACTTGGTATATCTTTGGAGTCATCCATTAAATTCTCCATAGGGAATCAAAATATTTCATGCACTGGGAGTGATCACTGCATATCTTGAATATACTTTTAATATATAGGCTTTTAAACTGATTGTATCATACACTTTCTATGGGTTTAAGCCTGGCTGACACACGTCCATTGTGCAGTACAAGTTTTTAATATTTTATTAAATATATAAAATGATCTTTAAATTTTCACACTTACTGTTTTGATTTGCTTCTCCCATTAACTAAAATACGTTTTTAAAAAAATATTTAAGAAGAAATGCCAAACTAAACCTTGCTCTAAATCTTGGCAACTATTCGTTACATTCATCTACTTAACTATTTTGAGCTCTGTTTCACAAAGCTGTTACTGAACTGAAATGATATGTTTCTCTAAAGGGGAAAATGGTTGTCCTGAATGGTCTGTGAAACATGATACATAGACCTGTATAGTTATCAGCCACTATTAAGAAAGTGGCAGGAGGCCACCAAAGCACTCAGCAGAGAGGTCTGTCCAATTATGTTCTGTAAACTCTATAGCATTTGTGACCTTGATTCTCCTGTTCCTTACATCATTGTAAATCAGGGGTAACTCCATGAAAGTCAATGGAATGAGATGGCCCCTGCATACTACAACTACAATCATGATTTAAAACTGGGTAACGGCAAATGTTGTTTGAGATTTTCAGAGCTGACTGAGGGTATGTCTACACTACGAAATTAGGTCAAATTTATAGAAGTCAATTTTTTAGGAAGCGATTTTATACAGTCGATTGTGTGTGTGTCCCCACTAAGTGCATTAAGTCGGCAGAGTGCGTCACAATACTGTGGCTAGCATCGACTTTCAGAGTGTTGTACTGTGGTATCTATCCCACAGTTCCTGTAGTCTCCGCTGCTTATTGGAATTCTGGGTTAAGCTCCCAATGCCTGATGGGGGAAAAACATTGTCGCGGGTGGTTTTGGGTAAATGTTGTCAGTCGCCCCTCCCTTCATGAAAGCAACAGCTGACAATTGTTTCGTGCCTTTTTTCCGTGCGGACACCATACCGCTTTCAGCAGACAGTGCAGTAGGACTGCTAACTGTCGTCATCGAATGACCGCTTCCGCTGCATCTCTGCTCTCCTGGTGCCATGAATCCACCTTGCAGATCCTCTCGTCATTCTGAATAAATATAGATTCTTGTGGCATCTGCTGCAACTCTGCTCTCCTGGTGCCATAAATCCACCTCGAAGATCCTCTATATGACCCTCGTCATCCACCGCTTCCGCTGCAACTCTGCTCTCCTGCTCTTGTCTCGCCATACCTCGGCAAGCATGCAGCCCGCTCAGCTAACGGACACCGCCGCTGTTGTGTCCTGGTGTTGCTGGCAGCAGATGGTGCAATAGGTCTGCAAAACTGGTCTTCCAACCACCGGTTCTACTGCCACTCTGCTCTCCTGCTATTGTCTTGATCGATAGCAAATTTCTCCATGTTGGCTGTCATGGGCTCCCGCTTCTGCTGCAACTCTGCTCTTCTGCTCTCATGAATCCACCTTGCAGGTCCTCTCATCGTTCTCTATAAATATCTATTTTTGTGGCATCTGTCATCAGCCACCGCTTCTGCTGCAACTCTGCTCTCCTGCAGACGCCATACCATGGCAAGCATGGAGCCCGCTCAGATCACCCTGGCAGTTATGAGCATTGTAAACACCTCACGGATTAACCTGCAGTATGTTCAGAACCAGAACCTGCAAAAGCAGGTGAGGAGGCAACGGCAGCACGGAGACGAGAGTGATGAGGACATTTACAGACTTCTTTCAAAATATGGGCCCCGGCAACGTGGACATCCTGGTGGCAATGGGGCTGGCTCCTGCTGTGGAACGCCGATTTTGGGCCTGGGAAACAAGCACAGACTGAGACTGCATAGTGTTGCAGGTCTGGGATGATTCCCAGTGGCTGTGAAACTTTTGCATGCATAAGGGCACTTTCATGGAACTTTGTGACTTGCTTTCCCCCACCCTGAAGTGCAAGAATACCAAGATGAGAGCAGCCCTCACAGTTCACAAGTGAGTGGCGATAGCCCTCTGGAAGCTAGCAACGCCAGACAGCTACCGGTCAGTCGAGAATCAATTTGGAGTGGGCAAATCTACTGTGGGGGCTGCTGTAATCCAAGTAGCCAGTGCAATCACTGAGCTGCTGCTATCAAGGATAGTGACTCTGGGAAATGTGCAGGTCATAGTGGATGGCTTTGCTGCCATGGGATTCCCTAACTGTGGTGGGGCGATAGGGACATGCGTTCTGTCTATCTTGGGACTTGACGACCTTGGCAGACGGTACATAAACTGAAGGGGGTACTTTTCAATGGTGCTGCAAGCATTGGTGGATCACAAGGGATGTTTCACCAACATCAACGTGGGATGATGCTGATATCTTCAGGAATTCTGGTCTGTCTGAACAGCTGCAGCAAGAGACTTACTTTCCAGACCAGAAAATAACCATTGGGTGTGTTGAAATGCCTATAGTTATCCTTGGGGACCCAGCCTACCCCTTAATGCCATGGCTCATGAAGCCATACACAGGCACCCTGGACAGCAGTCAGGAGCTGTTCAACTACAGGCTGAGCAAATGCAGAATGGTGGTAGAATGCGCATTTGGATGGTTAAAAGCACACTGGTGCAGTTTACTGACTTGGTTAGACCTCAGCAAAACCAATATTCCCATTGTTATTACTGCTTGCTGGGTGCTTCATAGTATCTGTGAGAGTAAGGGGGAGACATTTATGGCAGGGTGGGAGGTTGAGGCAAATCACCTGGCCGCTGATTATGCGCAGCCAGACATCAGGGTAATTAGAAGAGCACAGTAGGGTGCGTTGCGCATCAGAGTAGCTTTGAAAACCAGTTTCATGACTGGCCAGGCTACGGTGTGAAAGTTCTGTTTCTCCTTGATGAAAAGCTGCTCCCTTGGTTCACTCTACTTCCCTGTAAGCCAACCAACCTCTCCCCTTTGATCACCACTTGCAGAGGCAATAAACAATAAAGGCATTGTTGTTTCAAATTCATGCATTCTTTATTAATTCATCACACAAATAGGGTGATAACTGCCAAGGTAGTCCAGGAGGGGTGAGGGAGGAGGGAAGGACAAGGCCACACTGCACTTCAAAACTTATTGAATGCCAGCCTTCTGTTGCTTGGGCAGTCCTCTGTGGTGGAGTGGCTGGGTGCCTGGAGGGCGCCCCCTCCCCGTGTTCTTGGGTGTCTGGGTGAGGAGACTATGGAACATCAGTTACACAGGGGCTGCAGCAGTGGTCTGTGCTCCTGCTGCCTTTCCTGCAGCTCAACCATATGGCGGAGCATATCAGTTTGATGCTCCAGTAGCCTCAGCATTGCATCCTGCCACCTCTCCTCTTGCTCCTGCCACCTGTCCTCTCGTGCGTCCCTCCTGTTCTCGCATTCATTTTGTGCTTTCCTGGACTCTGACATTGTCTGCCTCCATGCATTTTGCTGAGCTCTTTCAGTGTGGGAAGACTGCATTAGCTCCGAGAACATTTCATCACGAGTGCATTTTTTCGCTTTCTTATATGCACTAGCCTCTGGGACGGAGATGATGGGGGAGTGTTGAACCAAGCTATTAACATTACATAGCACATGTGCTTTCGGTACAAGGTTGCATTTTGCTTCTTATATGGAGGACCTGCCGGTATGGTGTGAGAGATAACACACGCAGGGCCAGGCAATAGAACTCGGCTTGCAGGCAGCCATGGTAAGCCACAGTCTTTTGGCTTCTTTAACCTTCATAACACGTGGGAATGAATGTCCCCTTAATAAAATTCCCCTATTTCAACCAGGTGACCATGAATGATATCATTCTCCTGAAGATAACACAGAAAGATAAAGAACGGATGTTGATTGAATGCATTCCAGTACTGGCCGCGAATGCATCCCAAGTCTTCAGGGAAAATTAATCATTAAACACGCTTGCTTTTAAACCATGTATTGTATTTACAAAGGTACACTCACCAGAGGTGCCTTCTCTGCCTTCAAGGTCCGGGAGCCCACCTTGGGAGTGTTGGGAAGGTATTGTCTCCAGGGTGATAAACAGTTCCTGGCTGTCGGGGAGAACGGTTTCTCCACTTGCCTGCTGTGCGCTATCCTTCTCCTCCTCCTCATCTTCCTCATCCCTGTTGCATGAGAGTCCCCCCTTGCAGGAGTCCATGAACAGGGGTGGGGTAGTGGTGCTGGCACCCCCTAGAATTTCATGTAGCTCATCATAGAAGTGGCATGTCTGGGGGCCTGACCTGGAGCGGCCGTTTGCCTCTTTGGTTTTTTGGTAGGCTTGCCTGAGCTGCTTAAGTTTAACGCGGCACTGCTGCGAGTCCCTGTTATAGCCTCTATCCTTCATGCTCTTGGAGATTTTTTTCAAATATTTGGGCATTTTGTCTTTTGGACAGAGTTCTGATAGCACGAATTCGTCTCCCCATACAGCGATCAGATCCAGTACTTTCTGTTCGGTCCATGCTGGAGCTCTTTTGCGATTCTGGGACTCCATGGTCATCTCTGCTGATGAGCTCTGCACGGTCACCTGTGCTGATCAACTTGCCACGCTGGCCAAACAAGAAATGAAATTCAAAAGTTCACAGGGCTTTTCCTGTCTACCTGGCCAGTGCATCTGAGTTGAGTGTGCTATCCAGAGTGGTCACAATGGAGCACTCTGGGATAACTCCCGGAGGCCAATACCGTCGAATTGCGTCCATAATACCCCAAATTCGACCCGGCGATGTCGATTTCAGCTTGTTGGGGAGGAGTACAGAAATAGATTTGAAGAGCCCTTTAAATTGACAAAAATGGCTTTGTCGTGTGGACGGGTGCAGGGTTAAATCGATCTAATGCTGCTAAATTCATAGTGTAGACCAGGGCTAAGCAACATAGCCACACAGTGCTCATTAATTTTAGCAGGAGTTAGGTAGCTAAATCGGCATCACCTTTGCAAATATCAAACAATAACTTTAAGTGGTTATAATTAACTTGGTTCAGTTTCTGTCCACACTACCATACCATTGCTTTTCTACCATCACAACCATGTTTGCAACCCTCATTTGCTACTTAACTTAACTGCATGTGTATTTTGGGATAATCTAGGCAGCTGTCCCATACTTCCTCAGCCTGGAGGACCACAAACTCAAAACAAAACCAGCAGTACATGCTGCAGTGCACTATGGGATGCTCTACCACACAGATAGCAGAGAGGGTATGTCTACAGGGAAACACTCTGGATACTTAAGGCAAATCAAATAAAGGTGTGAATTCAACATGCATAAGTTAAAGCACGTTAAACCCCCATGTGACTGTTCTCATTCAGGAGTGAAGTGGTTTTAGTTAAGTTTCCTGAGTATCCCCCGTGGACATGGTCATAGAAGGACGAGGACCAGCCAAACTGGTTACAGAGGCATGATATGGGGGGGAGGGGAGGAACTATTCAAGAGGAACGCAAAAAAAGGAAATAAGTAAAACAAAATGATTAAACGTTTATATTAATGCAACATTAAGTTTGAGAGTTTAAATACACAAAAGTTGGGACATTTAAAGTTAATATAGTTGACAACTAGCATGACAGATTTCTCAGGATTGTGTGATCATGTAATTGAAAACCCTAAGACTATGTTCTCATGAGCTAAAATTTACTCATGGTGCAGAGGGACAATATAAGACCTACCAGACCATTTAAACTTCACAAAGAGACTGTGGAGAGGGACTATGCTGTAGGAGTGAGTATACGCAGTTGCTTGTAAGCTCCATATGTGCAAGAGAAAGAACTGCCACTCTGACCCTATATAGTCTGTATAGAAGCCTTTTTTCATTTATACATAATACACACACACACACACACACACACACACACTTTCAGATGCAGAAATTGTTAAATTAATGTCAAGGACCTAATTTTCCTGTAGCCAAATTTCAAATTAAAAGATTTATAAGCTTTTAAAGTGAAAACTCATTTGTTTTGCATATTTCATTGGTGGCTCTGTTTAGCTTTTAAAAGGTGTAAAACTGTCTGATGGTAAACTATTGTTCACCACTTTCTTAAACAAATTTTGAACCATTCTTCAGAAAGTATATAGTATTTACTCTGGCAGCTTGTGTACCTGATCTGGTTGAATAATTCTTTCCCAAAATATTTGTTACAAATATTTGCATTTTTTATTGAATAATTATTTATAGCTAAATGCCTCCTTTATTTAGCCCTATGACGCTTGAGTTATGGAGCCCCCTCAAAATTGGATGGAAATGGCAAAATATCCTGCATAACTGATCCTTATAGGCAAGTAATCATTTTGTGTAATTACTGTAATTTAAGGGGGGGGGGGAATTCCTTACAGAAGATTATAATGGGAGATTGTTGTGTTAGGGCATACAACTCATTACAGAATACTATCTTGTGATAGTGGTAATCAGTACATTTGAGTCTCTTGCCAATTCTATATTTACTTCTAGTAAAAACATGCTTGTGTATGAAGGACCAAAGTTAGTGTTGCTCCTTCTCGCAGAACAGCCCACCTGAAAATCAGGCCCAGAATATGCAGTGCAATATTATTTTTGACTCCTTATTAATAATTATAATTATATGCACATGAATGTTGTTTATTTTTAAAAGAAAGAAAAACGGCATCCCTGTAGTAAATGCAGTATGTCATTATAGGTTTTTTTAATGGCATAATGTTCACTGGCTTGTAACTGAGGAATGCTGAGTTGCAGGCAATCCCAGTTGTCATGTCTACACTTGCCATATGTTAGTATCTCTCACTAAAGTGTATCTATCAGAAATGCTGACAAGCAGCACTAATCAAATTATATCAAAAAGGATTTTGTTATGGTTCTGATATGAAGGTTATAGTAAATGTGTTGTGGGAAAAATGGGGATGACTGCACTAGTGGTTAAGAGTGAAGGCAATGAGATTTGCATTAGCTATGTGCATGGGTGCAGAGATCTGGCTGTAAACTACCTATTAATACAGTGATACTCAGATCTCAGTGGTTCAGGAGCCAAGTTAGGGATCAGCATTACCCAAAAAAACCACAGTAGCGTGAATTCATTATTTTCATTTACTATTTTGATAGATATACCAATATTCACTCTCACAGCAAAACTGACTGATCAAGTATTATCAACTACAATAGGTTAATAACAGCGCAAAGGCATCCTGATTGGTTCATAACTTAGACTGGTTAATGACACTGTTTTAATATCATATGCTGGAGAGAGCCACAGCAGATACATTAAAGAGCTACTGGCTGTTTGCGAGCCTCAGTCTGAATATCATTGTGTTAGTGGAAGAGATTAGTTTAGTTTACCCTTTCAGTGTTGCATTTGGTTACAGCTTCTAGATTGCAGAATAATATATTGCATTCTTGTAACGTGATGTGATGTGATGTTGGCATGTAACATGAAGTAGCTATAGGAAGCATCTGATCATTATATCGTGTATAAAAAAGAACTAGCACACAAGGTGGCACTCAAACAGTTCAGTGGCTTGTGTAGTTGCCATGTTACTATGAACCTTTCATACTATAAACCTTATGGATCCCATTTATAGTTCCATTGTTCAAAATGGGATCTGAAACAGCCATTTGACAAAGAAAGGAAGAAATAACAGTATTTGAAATGTATTTTTGTGCATCCAGTGCGAAAAGATTGATAGCTCCTTTAAAGAAAAAAATAACTAACAATTTTTATTTACGTATTTGTACCTCTATAGGCTTAGGATTTAACTCCTGGTAGCACATAAATATCCTTTGTAAATTAAAAGCAGATCTCCATACAAGACATGTACAACAGGCTTAAAGTATCAAATACTTAAAACTATGCACACAGCTTTGTTACAAGGTTACAGGTTCTAACAGGTTTTCACGTATGCAATATGGACATATAACTATCCATTAAAGAGTACAATTACCCATTTTACGTATATGTCTCATTCACTGTTACTTGTCCATACATATTTGGTTTATACATTTCAGGTGCAATTTTGGAAAATGTTGATTTAAAAAAAAAAAAACTTTCTTCTAAAAATCAAGTATTTCAAACTGTTTGTTTTGTAAACAAGATAACTTTAGATGTACTTCCTCACTGAGCTTGATTGTCTTTGTTGTGACAAGTAATGCACAGCTGCATTTGTCATGTCATGTCTTTTACCAGTGTCTCTTTACTTGATGTGCCGCTCCAAGGAGACAGCACAGTGGGAGATCTGGAAAATAACAAATGTGTACTCCATAAATTATTTTTTAAAACTCTTTTTATATTTATTTATTTAGGCAGGAGTTTTGACTTTTAAAACCCAGGCCCAGATCAAACATCCATAAAGAAATAGAAAGTCCTCATCGAGTTTCCTTTGTAATGTTATTTTAGGAAGAGAAGGAAGGGGATTGCTCCATCATGGAATGGATAGTAGGTTTGCCTTTGTTAAGTATCTTACAAGATCCATATGCCACAGTTGCCCAAATGAAGGCTTTGTAGCTCCATGCCACATCAGGAGCCCTAGTCTTCTTTTGTAATAATTGGGCCTACAAATTTACACTAACTGTGAGATCAGTTGTGGGAAAGTGGATAAAAGTTTATGAAAAGTTCCAATCACATAACAAATATCAATGGGGAAAGGTACAAAAGGGAGACAGAAGCCTGAATTAACTAAACAAAAAGGCCTACTGCTCTAACTCAAGGCCAGTGTTTGGTGAAAAAGAGAAGTGTGGGGCTGAAAATCAGTGAACCAAAATTGGTGTGTCAGAAATTAGGCCTAGTCGGTAGACAAAATAAAGAGAGGGTGGGCTATGCTGCCCATCACTCTCTTTTGGGGTCCTTAAAAGAAAAGACTTTGGAGCAGAACACGAGTGCAGCAATTGCTGACTGAAAGACAAGAAGGCGTGATCTTCACCATTGTGACTGCCACCATCACCCTCTGTCCTATCATAATATCATTGGGCCTTTATCATTCTGATCCTGAGAGATGTCCTGAGTAGTTCTGGCCAACAAAAGGACCCAGATGAGATTTTATCACCCCTCCCCGCGTACGTCTTTTTTCCTTCCTCATCTATTTATTTTTTCTGCACTTCTCCTTTTCCCTTCTGTTTAATAAAAGTATGTCTTAGCCAGCCAAGAATGTATATTTTGCAACACTGCTGACAGACTGTGACCAGAAAGTCAACTAAAAGCAATGACCTAACCTGCTTGACACTGGTACAAGTTTGCCCGGTCTCAGAGTGGCTGATAAGACTGTGTGCTGTGCCTGGGTTTTTCCAGCAGTAAGGTCGCAAGTGCAAGTCACACCAGAGGCAGAAGCTGCATTTTCTGTCTTTGCTGCTGTTTTCCTTTCCCTTTATGTGTGTTGTCTGTTAGGAAACATGATCAGACTTTAACAACGGTGCCAGCCCATCTCAGCTAACTTTTTCTCTGTTCCCTAAAAAGGACAGTTTAATGCCATCTAAGAGACTGTCAAATAAGGGGTTTTATTTCCACCTAAGGCTCTCTATGGCTAAAGGGAACAGGGGATATTGTTAAAATAAGTCTTACTTAATTCTTTACTTTTCAAATACTTTAACTGTTTCTCCATACTTTTCTGTATATTTAACAGAAAGGCTACAAAAATGTGTAATGATGTATTTGCTATGGTACTAAGTAGGCTGTGTACCAAAGCATACCATAAATCTGTATACCAAACCTTGTTTAACACTGTTTAATGTTTGACCATGAATAACACATTTTGCTCTTTGAGCCCATACAGTCTATCAATATAAATACAATCCTCCCCTCACCATTATGGTAATGTATATCAAACTTGAGCTGTGGTGTCAGAACTCATGGGCTCTCCTGCTGCTGCCTACCCCTAGAACTGCCTTTCTCCTTAGGGCAGGGTCCATGACATGGAAGAATGCACACGAGTTAATGCTCACACATTCTGAGTTACCTTTAGTGTGGATTCCCCTGGGCTGTGCACATCCCTCTGATCCAACAGGTCATGGAGGACCTCCTATGGAGCACAGGGTTGGAAAGGGCAATGACGGAGGGTGGTATGTCCTCTTCTTGCACAGTCTGGCTGAAAAATCAAAGTGTTTTTGTCCCCTCTAATTATGGAAGTGGAGGCAATAATTTGACTCTCAAATTCTTGCTATTTATTATATAAAACAGTTTTTTTAATGAACACCTGGGCCCTTTGGCTTTATAAAAATACAGTGAAAGGCCACTGATTGCATTTGATCTGTACACAGAAGTCCCCATTAGTATCAGTGAGAATTTTGTCAAGATTTGTGGATGCTCTGTGGCTCTTTGTCCTGAGCACAGAGTGGCAGGAATTATTGCCAAATATGTTTGGAAAATCTGGAGTAATTTGTCATTGATGTTATTACAGGATTGATGATGGGTGTTTACAGAAAGCTGAAAGGGAGTTTCAAATTCAATACGTCTCTAGCTGTGAAGTATACATTAAAGAGAACATCAGTTGGCATTTCATATTTTATATATAATACTATTCCAGGGCCCATTTGCAAGCAAGAAAGAAAAGTGAATAGCCTCAATTGAAAATATGCTGCCAGTGAAGCTCTTAGCTTTGAATTCACAGCTCACTTTCTCTTAAGTTGAGTTGGCAGCAGTAATTACTAAAAGAGTAAAAACACTATTATTTGCTGTTTTACTTCACATTTTAATTTCTTTTACAAAAAAGATTCAATGGCACAAACATTGCTGTAATTACAAGCAGGAGTCTTATGTTAGCCTTGAAATACAGAGGAAGTCATTGTTACATTTCTTTTCATATTTGCAGTTAGCAGAAGGCAGAGTATTAAATGTTGTCCACCAAGCAACCTTAATTCTGAGTTAATATAGTTTTTTGCCTTTGAATTTCCTAGTTCTATTAAACAGGAAAATATAGTTTTGGTCAGAATTAGTAGTCATTTAGGTAGTTGTATATATCATGTCTTGGCCCAGATCAACCTCCAATTAGCAATCCCCTTGCCATAGTGCACTCCTTGCTCTCCTGCAAACTTCTGCAACTTCATGATCCAGGAATTGCCCAGAATCCACACATTATAATGCTGGCAGTCCACATACTTCTTTTCCTTCAGAGTTCAAGGTACCTGCATTGTCAATTACAAAGCTCCATACTATGGACTTTGGAAACACCACAGTAATCTGTTCCAAGACCAGGCCATTAGCCAATTATTCCTTCCCCTCCAGGGGCTAGTAAAATACAGATTTTCTCAACCAACCAACCAATCCAAAGCTTGCCAATGACCTGTCCTCACTGCCCAACTCCTCTACAGCTGCAATCCCTCTCTCTGTCCCTCTCATCCATATCCCCACCCTCCACACAAAGTCCTCTGTCTCCAGCGCCTCCCAATCTGATATAACAAAAAAAAAAATGGGTTTGACTGGCTGGTAATTATATTGTGTTTGCAGTAAACACCCCCATAAAATAAAAACATACTTATAACAGCGATAACTAATAGTAAGGAATATGAGTTATTAAATCTTTATTGCAGAGATTTACAAAGGTTCAGACTTGAAATATCAGTGGATGGAGTGTTCACTGGGGCAATAGCATCAACACATTCCCTTGAACTATCTAGGCAACCATAAAGTGGCTACAAAGAAACCCTCTCACAAATTTTCTTTATTAGTGCATATGCACTGTAATTCTTCCAGACTGCACATCTATGTAAACAAAGAAGTGAACATGTTTTAAAATACCATTCTCAATTTGGATCCCCCAAAGATTTAGTGCATGACCTTGAGTAAAAATTGACCTACTGAGACCATTTTGATTCACATCAGTAGTTTCATCTCTAGCTCTGTGCCAAAAACTCCCACCCAGAAACTTTTTGAAAATGACTGCTTTTTCAGAGCTTACACCTGTGGAAGACATGCCTGAAATGACCTCAGAGTCCTACATTTCACACTCCTGAGCATACCAAATTTCAAACAAATTGACTAAGCATGTCAGTTTTAGAGGAGCTAGAATGCTCAACCTTTAAACAGAAGTTGTGATGAAATCTTAACTATAGTGGCACTACTGCACCGTTATAACCTTTATCGTGATTTATTAACATTGTTATTACATGCATTCCTTGATGAGTGCTAAACTCAAAGTTTAGGTTTTTTTACACCAGCATGTAGAAAAATTGTAACCAGTTTCTCTTTCATAACAATTTTATTGAATGTTGGGAACAGTTAACTGTCAACCAAAATATTCTCAGCCTGCACACAAAGCTATTAGTCTTCCCCTCACCAAATACAGCTAAAAGCTAATAAGAAGAAAGTTAGAAGGGAAAAGGACAGAAATAGATGTTCCTTTTTGCAGTTTGGATAATGATTGTTTTCAGTCTTCTGTGTGTCTCAAGTTAGGGAGAGGAGGACAAGATTCTCTGCTCCATTTGTGGTCAGCTTCGAAGTCTGGAGTATAGGTATGATCTAGCTGATGAATGAAGCTTTCTCTTTTTTTCTTGGTGGAGTCAACAGAGGTGACACCAGATGAGCTGGCAAGGACCAAATCCAGGACCACTTAGGTCATACTGTCAAACCTGGGAAATATTATAGCCTGAGATTCAATGGGCTTTGTACTTTTTGAGCTGTACATTTTGGTCTGATTCAAAGCCAGTTAAAGTAAACTTTGAGTCTTTCCCTTGACTTCAGTAGGCTTTGGATCAGGACCTTAAAATTGAAAGAAATAAAAGTTGTTGGTTGAAAAATAGTGAACATTTATATTTTGTGAAAAATTGTTGAAATTTTGAACTTTCAAAAAATTTCAACCAGCTCTGAAGTAAAAAATAGAAAAAGACAGAGCAAATAAAATACAACTGGCAAACAAGTCCAATGTGAAGGGTTACTTTGGGTTTCAGGCTTCCTCCGTCCCTGGAAAAGTATTCTTTCTAGCTAAGACTTCCTTTCCATACTTTTCCAGTAAACATTTAATTGAAACAATCTTTGCTAATAACTTCTGAAATTGCTTCAAGGTTGTTTTGTTCATAAGTTAAGTCTAGTTCTTGTTTAAAAAAAAAAAAAGTTCCTAGTATGCACTGATTCTCCTTAGCATGACCTTGATCAAGTGATTTTAGGTCTTTCACAAAAAAGCTCAGGATAACAGTTCACAATGCATAAACCTTAAATCCATGACTGTCTTTTAGCAAATAGCTAGCTGAGGCTTGTTGATTCAATTGTTATCACATATTCCAATGAACAGTAAAGCTAAAAGTTTATCTGAAGATGAGAGAGAAGATATTTTAAAAGGACAACACATTATTAAAGGGCTCTTTTAAAAGATTTACTATGCTATTGACACCTAAGAAGATCTTAGTGATCTAATTAAAATTATACTTGTTCTTCAGCTCATCCATTTACCTAAATAAATAATTAACTGTGAACCCTACAGAATTATAATTCAAACTGTATTGTTTTGTTTTTATTCAGGATTGTACTGTCTCTGTTTCCAGACACACGAGGAAGATTTTATTTTGCAGAATGGGAAAGAAACCAAATCTAGTAACACTTCCAAATATTGCATCTGTTTGTTTGGAATTTCAGTAAGAAAAAAACATCAGACACAACTGATTTTTTTTAAATACAATTTGTTCTCTTAATTGACAAATGAAGGTATTACGTCACATAGTAATTTCACATTAATCTGCCTTCAGTTTACAATTTTAATTTTTCAATTTTCATTAAATGCAGATGGTATATTTACCAATTATAATTTGATATATGAAAGTGTGGCCCTTCCCAGTAATAAAAACTCCTTTATCAATGTTCACTTGTGCCATCAGAGCTGAGGATCAGAATAATAGTAAAGGAAGCTGACCATCAATGCTACATTTTGAATGAAAGAAGAGTGTAACCTGAGTGTCAAGATGTTACAGTAGTAAAGGTGGGAGATGATGAGGGTCTGCACAAAAGTTTTGGCATTGGTGATGCAGGGACAGGAAGTGACTGCAGGTGACAGTGAGTGAATAAGCTGTGATTTACAGCTGAATTGTAACTGCAAAATTAACAATGGCAGAAATAGGTATGATTTCTTTGACTTCAAAGATAATTAGATAGCGTGGTGATTAACAGATGAATTTTCTTATTTTTTAATTAGCTAATACAACAAAAATGCATATGCAGGTAAACTGACTTTAAAATGGTAAGCTCTACCATCCCTGCTCAGAGCATATCAAATCACTTTATAAATATTAACAAATTAAAGCTTTACCAGTAGAACTATGTGAGAAACAGTTTTCTCGTCCCACAATTTTTTTTGAGAGTTTGTAATTGTTTTGCCATTTAAAATCAGGAGGAAAAGTTGGAATCTCAAAAATATTTGTGAACCAAAACCCCACACATTCCCATCCTCTCCCACCCCCCATTTTGGTTGATTTTTTTTTTCCGTGGTTTCAAAATGTTTTATTTCAGTTTCAACTTTTTTTTACCCCTTTCAATTTAATTTAGCTTAAATTTCAATTAAATAAAAGTAATTCCAAACCAGAAAACCAGAGCTTTTCCTTTAGAAAATGTTTGACAACTTGGAAACTTTTTTTCTCAGTATTTATTTGGGTTGGGAAACTCATTAAACTAGATTCCGTTTTGTGAACTCTTTTGGTTTCAATGAATCCAGATTTTTATCCAAAAAAAATTATGAAAAATTCTTGACCAGCTCTACTCAAAATACCTCCTTTCAAGAAATTATACTCCATTATCTCCATATTACAGATGGATTGACTAAAGTAGAGAGTGGTTAGACAAGCTGATCAAGTTCTCAAAAGTGTCTTTATTCCATGCTTCCCTTCTTCTTTCCATGTAATTGTTAAACTTAACCCCTCAATAGTAATAGTAGTAGCTTCAGATTTACTCAGGTACATTTGTAGAAGTGTGAAATGGCTGAAAAAAGCATTGCACTTTAAAAAGCAGATTCAAGTCTTGAAACTGCTAGTTCTAGAATTTTTGTTACACAGTTGATAATATGGCTCTGTGGTCTAGAGGTGCATGAAATTGTTACCGTAAATTGACATTATAAACCATTTATCAAGGGGTAGCCGTGTTAGTCTGTATCCACAAAAATGATGAGTCCAGTGGCACTTTAAAGACTAACAGATTTATTTGGGCATAAGCTTTCATGGGTAAAAAAACCCACCGCATCTGAAGAAGTGAGGTTTTTTACCCACAAAAGCTTATGTACAAATAAATCTGTTTGTCTTTAAGGTGCCACTGGACTCCTCATTGTTATTATGAACCACTGTATTTCTGAAGGAGTAATGCACACATAATAGGTGTAAGGAAAAACTATACTTGGATGTGATGACTGTTGCCATATGCTAACTTTTTAATGATTACAACCATATGAAGAAATAGTTTAATCTCTCTCAATGAATGTCCTGCCTTAAATTAGATATTTAGGGTATGTTTACACTGTAATTAAAATCCTCGGCTGGTCCATGCCAGCTGATTCAGGCTCACGGGGCTCAGGTGAGGGGCCTGTTCAATTATGGTGTAGACATTTGGGCAGGATCATGGAGCCTAGGCTCTATGACTCTGTGAGGGGTCCACCAGCCATGGGTGTCTAATTACAGTGTAGACATAGCCTTAAGTAAGTCTGCACTGCAGTGTACGCCTAGGATTAGTGGAATTGACAATTTTCTAACCTGAGCTCAAACCTGGGACTCCAGCATCCACACTGCAGTATGCAGACCTGATTCCAACCAACCATAACCCAGACTGCCTAATGACCTCCTGAAATGTGGCTGCTCTAGCTCTTTGTTTGGGAAAACTTGACTATGCAGAAGACAAAGAAAGTTGGCCTGTAAGATTGTAGGATTCTTTTGGTGGACTCCTAAAGCATGAGCTTAGTGGGATTGTGTGTATCCTGCAAAGATATAGGACTTGGACTCTGGGTCCCAGCTTGACTCAGGCTCAGAACCTCTGCCCCCATTGAGTTTTGGAACCGTGGGTCTGAGCACTGGGTTAGTGCAATGTGTGTGTAGATGGAACGGGGATTAGGTTTGGGATTACATTGCAATGTAGACATGTCCTTAGAGGTAAACCTTTAATGTGATGCATAGAGATTTAGCATCACAACTTCCACTTAAAGCTAATAGTATTTTTACAGCTAATTCCCTTTGCATCAGTTGGAAAATATGCCCATTAATATCTAACATTACATTTTGTGTAACATTGCCTAGGTTGTATCTTTTTTTTTTTTTTTAATGGAGAAATAAACTATGAGAATACCTAATATACAGCACCAGAAGTTAATGATATCCTATAACAACACAAAACATTTTGTCCTTGGAGAAAATACTTTTCCAAGGAAATGGAAATGTTTTGTTCGATTTTATTTTGAGTTAAAAAAATCAAGATGAAGTCTGGTAAAGCTCACCTTCACAGAATTGTAAAAAGGACAATGTGTAGCAAAACCATATTAATCAAGTTTTAGACATATGTTTGGAATACTGTGATTGGCACATAAAATTAGAAACATTTCTGTTTATATAGTGATTCATGACTTACTGAATTGTACTGTGTATGTGAAACAGTTGTCATCTAAGTTACTGCCTCAACCTTTGTAGTGGAACTCTACTCCATATCATAAACAGTGGGGCGCTCCTGGTGTTTATAAATTTATCCAACTAATTAAACTATATAGTTCCTGCACTTAATCATACTCAAAGTGGTTGTAATCAGTGATCATAGCACCAGCACTATGAACCCTGGTGCCACTGTCAAACTTTGAGGTTTGCACAGAACCTAAGGAAGAATTTTAAAAATTGTCTTTTGGGCCCATTGGGGATGCTTGATCAACCAAAGTTCAGATCAGAGGCAATTGGGAAGCAGTTCTACAAAGTCAGACTGCTAGCAAGAAGTAGCCTTCAGAAAAGGAAGTTTTAAATGTAAACAACTGAGTGTGTTAAGTAAGACCATAAAGGTCTGTGCGTGTGAGGGTAGTAGAGCAATACACAGAGGTAATCGCCAGACATTTTTGAGTTGTGTCATTTCTCTATGTAATGTTTTCTTACAGTTTCATTTAACAGAGGCTAGGGACACCATCCCTGCCCATCCTGGCTAATAGCCATTGATGGACCTATCCTCCATGAATTTATCTAGTTGTTTTTTGAACTCTGATAGTCTTGGCCTTCACATTTGGGTTAAATGAATTGCATCATACAGAGGTCATCTTTATTCCTTTTGTAGTTTTGCCTTAGATAATATGGCCTTTGCAGTAGGTATGATATATATATTTTTTTCATAGATTCATAGATTCTAGGACTGGAAGGGACCTTGAGAGGTCATCGAGTCCAGTCCCCTGCCCGCATGGCAGGACCAAATACTGTCTAGACCATCCCTGATAGACATTTATCTAACCTACTCCTAAATACCTCCAGAGATGGAGATTTCCTATACTGAAGCCTCTTCTATCTGTCCTGTGTTGTTTTGCACTAGTGTAGCTGCACTGGTGCAAGCCCCTAGTGTAGGCACCATGCACCAGTGCAAAAAGTGACTTGCGTTGTACAACTTATCTCTGTTTCAGTGACCAAAACAAAAATCAGTTGCATAATGGAGAAGGTCTTCTAACACAGCTGGAACAGAATTAGACTGGGTAGGTTTGGGCAAGTCTAGAAAAATGCTGTGACACCCTATGAAAGGGTTAATTTGTAAAATCAACAACTTGCAGAAAAATGTCCTTCTGTGAGAATCACTATTTAGCCCATATAAATTGTTTGATAAAATAATGCTTCAGTCACTGTTCTGTTTAGATTTTTTTTTTGGCTTTGAATGATAAAGCAGAATTTTCCAGGTCTATTTTGCATGTGTAATTGAATTAATTTATTTTAGTAAACTGAGTTGTTAAATTTATCTCCAGGCTCTTACATAACATTACTCCAAAGACAATAAATAGATTTTTCCCCATTTTTCATAACATATTGTAACTCAGTAACTAGATAATTTCACCTCACAAATGTGAGAGTTCACAGACCAAGCAAAAATTCCACAATTCACATCTCAGAGACATAAAAAGGGGTACATTGTAAAGTCTGTTACTTAACACAAAATCCTTCACTTTCGGATGTTAGTGTTCAAATTTAGAAAAATATATCATTGTTTTTGTTTTCTTCTTTTAATAGCTGGTTGTTAAAAAACAAAACAAAACAAAACAAACAAACAAAAAAAAACCCTCCTATTATTCAGTGAAGCTGAAAGAATCAGTGTTGGTTGGCCCAGATTAATCAATTTCATTGGGACTAAGCATGCATATAGGATCTACTACTCAATCTAATTTCAGCATTTCAGATTCTCCATGAATGGTTTTGTGACTTTAGAGTCCTCTTTGCCCATTGGGATCTTCAGGGCTCTACTAACTCAGACGTACTCCTGTGTAGCCATCATCCATTGTCTCCTTTTAGTTCTAGTAGAAACTTTTATTGGAACTAGATAGTTATCATTGGTTTAGCCATCTTCATTTTCACAAAATCCAGATCCTGCATCTCTGTTTTCTGCATAATTGAGTCTGGCAATGAAAGATTTACATTTAGCATCATAACCCAGAAAAGTAGTCTGGTCAAGATTTATTTTACTAAAGAATATCACTTTTAGAACTCAAAACTGGGGTTTCTGCGCCCATAGGAAACCAAGATAGTGAGCCTTGCAGGAACTATACCAGAAAAATGTTCTTGAGAAGGTAAATTTTGCCACTTTTATCGACAAATTTACCTTGAAACTCTCCTTGAACTCAGTAGTTTGCTGGATGCACAATTTTTCCTCCTCCCTCTCCCCAAACATGTAAATATCTTCTGATGTATGACATCTAGAAAATAAATTTAGAACTTATTTTGAGATTGCAGAGTTGGAACTTTCTAACAATGTTTATCCCAAATGAAGACAAGATTCAGAGTTAGTGTCTCGCTTTATTTTTCTAATCTGAATTGCATAAACTTGCTTGAGAGAGGCTATGATTTGTGCTGCTGCGTTTATCTATCAAGTATAATGAAAACACAGCTGAATAATATAATGAGGAAATAAAAGGCAATAAAAACTGACCTAAGGAATTGCTCACAATTTCCATATTGGATGTGGGTGGAGGGGTTAAAAAGTCCTCCACAATTAACTCACTAACACAAGGGTATTAAAACAAATTGCTTTGGTGTCTGGAAATGGTGTCATATTAGCTTTTTCTTTTTTAAAAAAGAGGCTATTACAAATATGAATAATTGGAGTTCCATCTGCTTGAGGGACATCAATTTACAGTATAGTACAGTCAGTTAACATGGATTAAGGTACTGACAAAACTATGCCAACAAAAGAGGTTGAGGCTGATTTTTCTTGCTGAACATTGACTTTCTGAAATTTATTTTAATGGTCTACTTATAGGAGTTACAAGATTAATCAAGCTTAGTGTGACTGCACCCACTGTTTAGGATTGCTGCCAGAAAATTCTAAAGATGGCAGATTGTTTGTAAAGAGCTGTCTAAACTGCTCAAGAACTAGGGGGAAGAGAAGCCTCAATAATTGCTCAAATATAGTAATAGTGTGTAATGCTAGCCATCAGCCCTTTAACCATGATTCAGTGTCAAGCTTTATATGATTCCCACAAATCTTCATTAAAAGATGTGCCTTCATGTAATATTGTGTGTTTCAGTAATAAGGGAACTGTTTCTTCATAAATTTAATTTTTAAATTAATGGAGATATTCTATCTCCTAGAACTGGAAGGGATCTTGAAAGGTCATTGAGTTGAGTCCAGCCCCCTGCCTTCACTAGCAGGACCAAATACTGATTTTTTGCTCCAGATTCCTAAGTGGCCCTCTCAAGGATTGAACTCACAAGCCTGGGTTTAGCAGGCCAATGCTCAAACCACTGAGCTATCCTCCCCCCCCCCCCATTTATAGCTTTGGCTATAACACTGCAGCAACAGTGGATTTAATACAAACAGAAATGTCAGGAAGATCACAGTGAAGCTGAGAGAGAGAGAGATGTTATCTACTAAATAGGACACTAGGCTATTTTTCTTTTTGCACACTCAGAGTTTTTACATGTTTCAATCACATTTTCATATTCTCTGCTGCTGTGGCATGTCATCATTACAGCTAAGGATTCCAAATTCACACTTGTAGTTCTTTTTATCTCAACCTTTACAAGGGACCTATGCTATTAAGAACATCTCTCTTAAGCATATAACGACTATCCTAGACCAATGTAGCTGATCTTTGTAAACTTTATCCACCCTATTGCCAGAGATTTGTGTATGAGTGAGGACATCTGCTCTGTCTGAGCCAATATGGAAAAATACATGTAATTTTCACATACATAATATGTAAGTGGACTAGAGAGTGGAGGAGCACAGATACCATAAAGGAGGAGGCGATTACAATAGTCAACATGAGCGATAATCAAAGATTAAAAGTTGGGAGAGAGCAATAGGAAAGTTAGAGATATAAAAGGAAAGTGATAGGATTTGTCTGGAAAAGGTCAAAAGGTGACAATGTAGTTTTCGGCTTAGGTGACAGAGAAATTGGTGGAGTTGTCAATTGTGAACAAGAAAGCAAAGGAGGAAAAAAAGGATTTTTGGAGTACAGATGAGAATTTTAGAGTTTGAAATTCAAATAGTAAAGGGCCATCCAAGAGACAGAGATGCATAAATGGAGCAAAGTGCAGAGGTCAATGATGGAGAGGTAGATTTCCAAATCATCAGTGTATCATTATTTGCTATTTGTATTGAGGTACTGCCTAGGAGTCTCAGTTACAGACCAGATCAACAAAAAGTTGGTCCTTTCCTAAAGACCAAGCAGTCTGAGATGGTAGCTGAAACTGTGGAATGGATGAGGTCACCTACGGAACAAGCTGTAGAGGGGAAAAAAGGAGGGAACTGAGAATAGGATCCTGAGGGGTGCCTACTGAGTGGGAGGGAGGAGGAAGAGGAGCCCCCAAAAGGACAATGGAGGAGCAGCCAATCATTTAGGAAATGAAGTCAGAGTTGTAAAAAAACAAGGTAGGATATAAAAGGAGGTGTTATACAGCATCAAAGGCTTCCTTAAGACCAATGAGAATGGGGAAGAGACTCTTAGACTCACCTCTCTTCTAGTCAGGTCATATATTAACTTTAGTTAAGGGCAGAAAAGGTGAAGAGGGAGTTGAAGGAGAATTTAAGGCACCATGAATAGGCAACAGCCTTCAAAAGCTTGAAGATGAATGAGAAAAGGGAGAAGCTGTTAGAGAGATTTTACTATAGCAAAACTGGGAAACAATTTGCTGCTTCAATATTGTCAGATGGATTGGGGAAACAAAAATGCTGCTAAAACTGGTTCTAGGATAGTATCCAAAATTCACAAGAAGATTTTACAAACATAGGCCCAGATTCTGATATCTTACTCCACAAATAGATTGACTTCAGTTTTCCTGTTCGTGGAATAAGGTACAATTTAACAGGAATAAGGATATCAGAATCTAGTCCATAAGACTGTTTTTTTTATTCCCCAAAATATTAAACCACCATGGTGCTGTTAATAGACTAATTCTTGATGTATATGCTGGGGTACTTTGGAACAAGAACCTGAAAATGTTTCCTTACCTTGCTCTGAAGATCTGTATCTCTGCAGATGACACATATGGTATGCAATATTGCCACCCCAAAATGCTACAGGTGTTAGGTCCTACTGCATGCTGATGTGTTTTGATGACTTTGATGACGTGTAAGTTAATCCTTTTATTAATTTAATTTTTTTCCAGTGAGACAGCTTCCTAGACACAGTATACTATTTGTTTATGTGAGATTCTCAGGGGAGCAGTAGTCATAATGTTTTATTCCATCATTATTCAGTATAAATCAAAACAATATAATACGGGATACTCAGCCTGAAATAGCAGTTGACAGTGAGCAGTGAAAATTTCAGTTAATTTTCCATTTGCCAAAGCTAAGGAGAACTTAGCTGGTTAAAACCTCTTAAAACCAGACAATATGGACACCTCTTTCAATGGATCTGGTAGCTTCTTGCAGCAGTTTAGGGCTGCGACCTCAACAGCCTCTTCCCATAGTCTCTTTTGGGGGTCGAGGAACTTTAACATTGCTAAACTGGGTTGAGTGAAGGGCATGTTGCCTGTTGGTGTTGAGAAAAGTTGAACATATCTATGCTGGTGGCAAACTGAGTACATTCAAACAATGTATTAAACCAGTGACATTGCTTTCTCCAGGAGAGGCATAGCCAATTGCAGCGATCACAGTAATGAGTTGCCACTGCACAATATATGGATAGTTTATGTTTATAAATACTTTCTGGAGGTCAAGGTTTTGCAAACCACACATTTATTTTGCAGGGTCTGTGAAGTCTGTTCGAGTTCCAGAATTTGCCTCCCCTCTCTCCTTGCTAACTTAAACACTTGTGTTCTTTCAAGGGTGATTCAGGTTTAAGTGTTGTTTTCTTTTTCTTGGAAATGAAAACCTTGTGCTATTTATTAGGAGCAGAAAAATCTTCCCACTCTTCTTCAGAAGCCAGGTTGCCACATAAGTACTCTCTATATGTGTTGTGTATAAGCTGGGTCAAATTCTCTGTTGATTTAAATGGATGCAGATCCCCTGACTTAATTGGAATTTTCCTTTTTCCTCCTGTGCTCCTTTTTCCACACTTCCTTCTAATTTTTTTTCCACTCTGCTTGTTTTCTTCTCCTTTTTCCATCTTATTTTTATTAGAGGTTTTTCTCTCTCCTTTATTTTTCATTCTCCTTAATTCATTTTAACCTTATTTTTTGGTTGATTGTTTTTCTCTCTGCCCTCTCTCTGCACCTTTATAACAATCTGTCCTAAGCAGAACATGAACCCAATACAATTTGAATTGAAGTCAGGCTTTTGAACTCATAACTTTGTGTAGTTTGAAATTAAGCAAAAAGAGTTTGCTTAGCGGTGCAAATTCTAAGTTCTAACGTCTTGTGGTGGAGTGTGAGGGGTTCTTCAAACTAAAAGAGAACAGCGTTCAACTGAGTTTCAACTTTGGGGAGTTGCATTTCAGATTCTTTATCTCCCAGTCTACTGCTTGGCACTGAAGACTCTAGTCATTAAGAGACTTCAGCTTCAATATGTAGAATAATGTTTTAGCATAAGTTAGGGTGACCAGATGTCCCGATTTTATAGGGACAGTCCCGATATTTGGGGCTTTTTCTTATATAGAGGCCTATTACCAGGGCCGGCTCCAGGGTTTTTGCCGCCCCAAACAA
Source organism: Trachemys scripta elegans (assembly GCF_013100865.1). Classification (NCBI taxonomy): domain Eukaryota; kingdom Metazoa; phylum Chordata; order Testudines; family Emydidae; genus Trachemys; species Trachemys scripta. Next base: position 66,638,266 of record NC_048302.1, on the reverse strand, counting down.
TCGCGATCGGTGGCAGCTTCACCACGCCGCTTTCTTCTTCGGCAGTAATTCAGCGGCAGGTCCTTCCCTCCTAGAGGGACCAAGGGACCTGCCGCCGAAGAGCCCAAGGTATCGTCCCTTCCCCTTGGCCGCCCCAAGCACCTGCTTGCTGGGCTGGTGCCTGGAGCCTGGAGCCAGCCCTGCCTATTACCCCCCCCCCCACCCTCTGTCCCGATTTTTCACACTTGCTATCTGGTCATCCTAGCATGAGTATAAGTTTGGATCAGACTATTATTCTTGTTTCATTGTATATGAGTGATAGGAGAAGAAGGAATACGTGCTGTTCTCTCTGAGTGCCCAGTTATGCAAAACTTTACTAACGTGTAATCATAATTGGAACTAATAATATGAGTAAGGCTCAGATACAGCCCTTAGCTGCCACACAAATTGGTGATGAGTACTGCACAGTTGATAATGCAGTGGCACTATTGTCAGTTCCATTTAGTACTCTGAATATTCATATTTTCTTTGTGTTATTATTTATGGTATAATCCCCCCACCAGATTCTGGGCATTTGCAAAACACAATGGGGACAGAGACAAGACAGGTGAAGTAATATATTTTAATGGACCAACTTCTGTTGGTGGGAAGTACAAGCTTTCACGCTTCAAGGGGTCTTCCCCAGAGGTTATTTCCTTCAGACCTGGAGAAGAGCTCTGTGACAAGTAGGGAGAGGTTACAGAAGAGGGATAGTAATAGGCAGGGCCGGCTCCAGGCACCAGCCGAGCAAGCTCGTGCTTGGGGCGGCAGATTCTACGGGGCGGCATTCTGCCCAATCCTAGGGCGGCACGGCCACTTTTTTTGTTTTGTTTTGTTTTGTTTTTTTGTTTGTTTTGTTCACCGATCTGGCCACCCTGTAGGGGGCGGTGGCATGGAGGAGGGGACTGCCCTGCTGGGAGCGGGCTGTGCGCTCCGTCTGCCCCCGCCGGTGCCAGGTCTGTAGCAAGCCCGTCAGGGCAGCTCGTGTCCTTCCCTCCCCGCCGACCAGAGCGGCGCGGAGCCCTCCCAGCAGGCGGCGCGGTGGTCAGGGCTGTCTGGCGAGTGTCCCGCTGAAGCCCTGGCCGCCCCCCTTCTCTCTCTCTCCCCCCGCTCCTTCTCCCTCCCCCCGCTAGCCGGGGGACGTCTGCAATGCAGGGAGTCCCCCTGCACCCTGGCTTTGGCCGCCCCGCAGGTTTTTTTTTTTCTGCTTTGCCGCTCTGGCTGTGCCGCAGGGTTTTTTTTTGGGGGGGGGGGGGGTGCCGTTCTGGCCGCCCCCATTTTTTTTTTTATTCTTGGGGCAGCAAAAAAGCCAGAGCCGGCCCTGGTAATAGGCAATGTATACAGTTGAATCATACACATTGTGTGTGTGTATATGTATAAAAAATATATGCAGATACCTGTACATGGGGAAGGTATGAGAAAAATGGACTTTAGGGAAGTCATAGAAAAATGCATTGGTTTTAGAGGAGGAAGCTACCACAGCTGTGGTTCAGTTGCCTTTCGAGATGTTTTCCCTTACAAACAATACATAAACAGCTCATATTGTTGCTGCCACAATACCTTTGGGTATTTTTAATTTTTCTTTCATTCTATTCTCTGGCCTTATATTAATTGCCAGATTGATACTGGTTTGAATAAAATTCCCCTGGAGTCTCTCAGACTGATTATATAACAGATCCACTGTTTTTTTCATTAGACAGTAAATAGCACATACCAGGCTGAACTTTCACAGGTATTCTGTTAAAGGGATAAATGACTATTTAATCTTTCTCGGTTGAAAACACTTTTAAACACAGCAGTGCTTGAGATGAATGACACTAGATAGTCATGTCCAGACATCAGGCTGCATGATCCAAAAGTAAATAATAGCAACATTTGTGATACAGAGGAGGCAGCTAAGACATTGGCCTGGAATTCTGGAGGCTTAGGTTCGGTTCCCTCCATCGCTATCCTGATGTGAGATGGATAAAATGGGGGAACTAACAAGGCTACAATCCCTTGGAATCTGTGGCAGAGGATTAACAAGCACCTCTTGGAAACTTTCCAGAGCCTCTCTCTGGAGGATACCCCTGCAGGTTTCGATGTCCATCAACACTATGCTTGGCCATGCAGATTAGCTACACAGGGCAATGTCCAGGTCGCAGAAAACACTACCTGCCTCTCACTTTTCGATTCCCTATACAAGTCACAGCAAATTATCTGACATCTCATCTGCTTCCTGCTTCCCGTTGAGCACTTCAGGAGTGGAGAAAAGTTTGCTGGGAGCACCACATCCTCTTCTAGCTTGACTTCTTCATCCAGAATTTCAGCCTCCAGGTTATCCCCTCTTTCTGCTGCCTGCGAAGTATCCACAGGGTTATCAGAGATGGAGGTGGGGTCACCACTGAGGATAGCATTCAGCCCCTTATAGAAGTGGCAGGTCTTAGGTGAACTACCGGAGCAATGGTTTGCTTCCTGCGCCTTACGGTATGCCTACCTCAGCTCCTTTATCTTCGCTCTGCACTGCTGCATGTCCCAATCATAGCCCTTTTCGCACAAGCCTCGAGGAATTTGCCTATATGTGTCCCGATTCCTATGGGTAACTCTCAGCTGCGACTGAACAGACTCCTCTCCCCAGATATTGATAAGATCCAACAACTCAGCAGTGGTCCAATCGAGAATGCGTTTGGTGCGATAGCCAGCCATGCTGACCCAGGAAGCCACCTGAGAAGCTCCTCTGGGAAGCCAGCAAACAGGAAATGAGATGTAAAATTTCCAGGGTTTGCAAGGGGGAGGGATGGATTAGCTGCAGGGCAGCAAAGTTGAATCAGCTGACCAGAGCGGCAGCATGGGAATTATGGGACACTTTCTGGGGGCCAATAAAATTGAAAAAAAGCTGTGGTGTTTACATTGGCTATTTGTCGACAATAAAGGGAGAGGAAAAGACAAATGTCTCTTGCAGGGGTGGAAGTTTTTTGTTGCCAAAACTAGGCATTTTTTTCGAAAAAAGTCACATTGCAGTGACTTTTCCTCTCCTGGAATTGACACCACCTCATCTATTATTGGGAGTGGACTACATCCACCCTGATTGAATTGGCCCTGTCAACACTGGTTCTCCACTTGTGAAGAAACTCCCCTCTCTCCATATGTCAGTATATAATGCCTGCATCTGTAACTTTCACTATATGCATCTGAAGAAGTGAGGTTTTTACCCAGGAAAGCTTATGCCCAAATAAATCTGTTAGTCTTTAAGGTGCCACCAGACTCCTTGTTGTTTTTGTAGATACAGACTAACACGGCTACCCCCTGATACTTGACATTGCAGTGTGTTCGCTATCGCTGTTTTGTCACCAAAAGGCAGTTTTTGGCGACAAAACTTTCCAGTGTAGACAAGCCCTTAGTTGCTTACCTCTGCTCCTGTGTCCTTTGTCTCAAATCCCAGTCACACTGTTTTCATGTACTACCCCACCCCACCCCGCCCTGGTTCAGATAGGGGAAGGGCTGGGTTCAGTTATGTAACTGCCCATCCATATGCTAAAGAGTCCTCTTGGGTGGCAGTCATGGAGTTAATGGTCCAGTTGTTAGTTTCCATTGTCTCTCCAAGGTAGCTCTATTAAGGGCTTGTCTACACTTGAAATGCTGCAGCACTACAGTGCTACAGTGTAGACACTACCCGCATCTACAGGAGGTTCTCTCATTGCATAGGTAATACCTCCCCAGAGGCAGCAGCTAGGTCGACAGAAGACTTTTTCTGTCAACCCTAGCGACCTTTACTTGGGGACATAGGTCAGCTTAACTATACTTCTCAGGCGCATGGATTTTTTACACCCCTGACCAACATAATTAAAAATACCTAATTTTTTAGCATAGACCAGGCCTCTCATATTGGCAGTTCTTGATAGAACATACATACCAACCCAGACGTAACTGTCATCCACACTCAGTCCATTCATCATTTATTTCCTGACTCATGGAGCATCTCTAGAAAGACATTAACCCCTTGAGACTAAGTCTATGTCTACATTGCGTACCTTACAATGGTGTGGCTATGCTGCTGCAGGGGTAAGGTGCGCAGGGTAGCCACTGTTTGTCACCGGGAGAAAACTCTCTGGGTGACAAAATAAAACCACCTCTAATGAGGGCCTGTCATAACTATAAAGGGAAGGGGGTAACAGCTGTCCTGTGTACAGTACTATAAAATCCCTCCTGGCCAGAGACTCCAAAATCCTTTTCCCTGTAAAGGGTTAAGAAGCTCAGGTAACCTGGCTGGCATCTGACCTAAAGGACCAATAAGGGGACAAGATACTTTCAAATCTTGGGCGGGGGGGGAGGAAGGCTTTTGTTTGTGCTCTTTGTTTGGGAGTTCGTTCGCTCTTGGGACTGAGAGGGACCAGACATCAATCCAGGTTCTCCACATCTTTCTAAACAAGTCTCTCCTATTTCAAACTTGTAAGTAAATAGCCAGGCAAGGCGTCTTAGTTTTACTTTGTTTTCTCAACTTGTAAATGTACCTTTTACTAGAGTGTTTATCTTTGTTTGCAGTACTTTGAACCTAGACTAGAGGGGAGTCCTCTGAGCTCTTTAAGTTTGATTACCCTGTAAAGTTATTTTCCATCCTGATTTTACAGAGATGATTTTTACCATTTTCTTTAATTAAAAGCCTTCTTTTTAAGAATCTGATTGATTTTTCCTTGTTTTAAGATCCAAGGGGTTTGGACCTTGATTCACCAGGAGTTGGTGAAAGGAAGGAGGGGGAATGGTTAATTTCTCCTTGTTTTAAGATCCAAGGGGTTTGGATCTGTATTCACCAGGGAATTGGTGAAGGTCTCTCAAGGCTTCGTCAGGGAACAGGGGGGTTTGGATGGGCTAGGAGTCCAGGGGGGCCATCAGTGGGCCAGAAGCGGGTGGGGGGAGCGGCCCACGCTCCCCTTCCCTAATCGGCCCTCCATACAATTTCCAAAACCCTATGCAGCCCTCAGGCCAAAAAGTTTGCCCGCCCCTGGCTTAGAGCATTAAGTAAATGTTTTGAGGCAGGTTGCCTAGTCTGATAATAAAAAAGTAACATTTTGTGACAGAAGGAGGCTTTACAGCCCAACTACATCTACCCAGCTATCTGTTAAGCTTTTTTACCTTGTAATGATTTTTCCTTCTACATGGTTGGCTAATTCTTTTTGAGTGTGTTCTTGGTTGCAGCTTCTGTTTTTCATGCCTAGTCCTTTCTTAACTTTAGTTCATGTCCTCTTGTTTTTGAGCCTGTTATCCCCTTGAATAATTTGTGGGCACCAACCTTCTCTGTACTCCTCAAAACTGTAGAAATCCAAGACCTGCACTATTATGTACCTCAGCTACTGTAAGCATGTTGTTTGTTTACACTATTACGATCTGTAATTGGGAAAATGTTGTGCACTGTTCTCCATATTCACTAATTCTTTATTCCCTTTTGTCTTTCTAAGTAATGCCCCATGTGATATACAGAAAGACAGAAAAGGTTGCTTCAAATATAGCAATAGACAGACACTGAAAGAGATTTCAAAGATATAATTTTCACTGATGAAAGGTATTTTGTGAGATAGAATATGACAAAAATGATCTTCAGGAATATTGGCTGGTTGTCCATGAAACAGAGAAAAGCACCCACAGCAGGTATCTATCAATCTAATCTAGCTATTTAGGCTTTTAAACCTGCTCCTGACTGCATTACCAATTCAAAAAGTAAACATATTTAAGATTTTTAGCTTTCTTTCTCTGCATCCTAAAATATTATTTACTTATTTGTTTATGTGAAAGTTATGTCAAAGAAGTGGGTTTAAGTACAAAGTTTATAGGAGGAGGCACTGCCTCCTGGCCAGTCAAAAGTGGAATTCTTAGCAGCTGTAACCATTTAAGTATCTATTATTAATAATGAATTTATATTGGAGGACTGTCTAGATGGCCTAATGTATTAGAAGCTGTATGCACACATAGTAGTAGACAGTCCCTGCCTCAAAGAGTTTACACTCTAAATAGACAAGATAGCAAAAGGGTAGGAGAAAGGGAGTATTATTAGTCTCTTTCTGTAGATGTGGAACTGAAGCAGAGAGAGATTAAGGGATCTCTTATGCTTGGTCTACACTACTGGGAGGTGGGGTCGACCTAAGATACGTAACTTCAGCTACGTGAATAGCGTAGCTGAAGTGGGGTATTTTAGGTTGACTTATCTGGCTGTGAGGACGGCAGTGAGTCGACCGCTGCTGCGCCGCCGTCGACTCCGCTTCCGCCTCTTGCCGCGGTGGATTTCCGGAGTCGACGGAAGAGCCATCGGGGATCGATTTTATTGCGTCTTCACTAGACGCGTTAAGTCGATCCCCAATAGATCGATTGCTACCCACCGATTCGGCGGGTACTGAAGACGTGCCCTTACATTTAAAAGTTTATACTGATTAAGGTAGGGTATGAACTTAAAGTGCAGTAGGTGTTCCTGAATAACTCCATGTGTGATACTCTTAGTCTGGAACATGAGTGCCTTTTTCCTGTTTAGCTTCAGTAGCTATTGCATGCTCCCAGAGTTCCACGTAAGCTGCATTATTACTGTTCCCACTTCAGGGACTGTGTGTCCATGAAAGCAAAGAGCATGAAGGCTTTGCAAAGGAATTTTCAAACCAATCACACTTTAATCACAAAGCACAAGATATATGCAGCTCTACAGAAAATAATAACCTACTTGCAAAACCCTGCCTCAGTTTCCTCACCACTTGAAGAGCCCTTTGGAATATGGTCAGGCCTTTCAGAGTCCCAGAACCATCTTCTCCTCTGCGCCAGTCTTGTCGTCTTGTTCTGTACTCTTCTAAAATGGCAGGAGCTCTTACCCAGAGAGGCAGTCTGGCTGAAGAACTCTATCCCAAGCATGGGCCAGGCAGGTCTGAGTCCCAGACCCACTCCTCCTCCTGTATCTGTTTTCCCAGCAAGCACCAAAAGCCTGGATCCAATCCTCCCACTTTCCTGGGAACTGGGGGTTCCCAGTGACTCCTGTTCAGCTTCTCCCTGGGAACTGGGGGAGGGGCTAATGCCCAGGGTGCCAAAAGGACTGCAAACGTGGGAGCATGCCTAGGGTTGCAGTGCCACTCAAATTTGGCTCAGTTGCCCCTCTGTCATGATGGAGGATAGGCCGATTTTCAGTCTGTCAAAAGTTGGGCCTCCTTACTTCCCTTGTTGTGCCCCTGCGTAAGTGATAGCTTACTACATGGCCACACTCAAAACTCCAAAGTGCTGCTGCGGGAGACCTCCCGCAGCAGCGCTTTGAAGTGCAAGTGTGGTCGCGGTGCCAGCGCTGCAGGTACTCCACCTCCATGAGGGGATTAGCTTACAGTGCTGGGAGCACGGCTCCCCGCGCAGGGCACTGTTTACACTGATGCTTTACAGCACTGTAACTTGCTGTGCTCAGGGGGGTGTTTTTCACACCCCTGAGCGAGAAAATTGCAGCGCTGTAAAGAGCCAGTGTAGCCATAGTGTCCTAATTGCTTCCATTTGACTGCAAGACTCCTTCCGTCTCCCCCACCATTGCTTTGTATTGTTCCTCATCTGCTAATATCTCTTGGGATCCCAGTCCAAGATGAAGAGACAGCAACAGTGAAGGCACAGTGCACTTTACAGTCAAAATGGTGTCAAGTATCAGAGGGGTAGCCGTGTTAGTCTGAATCTGTAAAAAGCAACAGAGGGTCCTGTGGCACCTTTGAGACTAACAGAAGTACTGGGAGCATAAGCTTTCGTGGGTCAGAACCTCACTTCTTCAGATGCAAGTAATGGAAATCTCCAGAGGCAGGTATATATCAGTGTGGAGATAACGAGGTTAGCTCAATCAGGGAGGGTGAGGTGCTCTGCTAGCAGTTGAGGTGTGAACACCAAGGGAGGAGAAACTGTTTCTGTAGTTGGATAGCCATTCACAGTCTTTGTTTAATCCTGATCTGATGGTGTCAAATTTGCAGATGAACTGAAGCTCAGCAGTTTCTCTCAAAATGGTGTTCACAAAGCAATGGAGTTTCTAGTTTGATGTAGACATATGCTAATACATCACAGCTACATATGCAGTTTAATAGAATAACAGTCTTTAAATGTTTTAGCCTGTTTGACGTCAAAGAATCCTAGAGATCTGTGGGAATTAGAGGAATTAAGAATTCTTTAGTATTACAGTGTTGTGGGTAGAGGTTACCTAAGGAGCTATAGCAAGAAAGGGAACTGGCCATGTAATGATTTTTAATTGTAAATGAATGCACATTCCTTTCCAGTAAATCTCTGACATTTCTTATGCACCATATGCATTTTACTTATTGTGTGTTCCTGTGACAAATTGGGGGATTTTCTTATCTTTTTGTGGTTTTCCAATGGTTTGCATGCAGAGGGAGTGGGACTCAGTGTCCCTGGGTGTTACTGGTTTAAAGAGGTGAGGGGAGAGGGAGTTTGTTACAGAGGATCGGAGAGGAAACTTGGGACCCCAGCCGATGGCCTAGAGGAGGGACGTCCCAGCAACTGGTGACCTGATGACCCAGAGGTCCAGCTCAGGAGTTGTAGCCAGTTCTAGCCAGTGGGAGGACAATGGGCTGCTACGAGAGGACCCCCATGACCTAACCAGCTGGTTCCAGCCAGAGGAGGGCGGAGAGGAGAGGAGGCCCAGATGACCCTGTTTACCTGGAAAGAAGACAATGGACAGAGGCGGGGCTTGGGGCGGGTGATATCAGATGCCCAGCTGGGAAGCAGGGGGCTCTGGGCTGGAGAGGGGGAGCAGGCAGAGCCCACCTGAATGCAGGGAGACTGGGATGTGCTGTGCTGAGGGAGGCCAGGCCTGAGAGTCAGAGAGTTTCTTGTGCTGTGTTCAACGCTCAATAAACCTTCCTATTTTAAGCTGGCTGAGAGTCACTCCGGTCTAGAGAACAGGATTGCATCATCCCCTTCCGGGGGTGGAGGCCCGGGTATCCAGAGCGAGTGGACTTTCCAAGGGGGCCCATGGCAGGGACAGATGTGCTAAGGCTCAGATAGGAGAGGTTCCAGGAGGTGGAGGGGCCAACCCCGAGAGAGAGTGGGCCCCTGAGAAGGGCTGTCTCACTGAAAGGGGCACCCCCCAGGGACCGCACTGGGCCAAGAGTGGGCACGATCTGTGAGTCCGTGACAGTTTCTTCCTGCTTTTATTTATTTTTTTAAAGGAATTGTGGATCAGGGTTTTGGGTTTTTTTTGCTTCATAAAGCACATTGTCAAGGACGTATGTTCTCTGCATTGCAGCATATGACACTATGTGCAGATTCATTCAAGGTGAAGTACAATATGTTCCATATTTTTTTAAACCACCTGTTTGATAGTGAAATACAATAGCACTTCACTGTATAGTGTAGTGTACTTCATCTCTATTAGTGATGAATGAACTATGAAATGTTTGGATAAACAACTGTATGTTTGTATGCTAATCTAAACCAATCTGAATGTCTTTGGACTAAAACTATTCTGTTTAAAGTAAGTCAGAAATAAGGAAGAATAAGCCACCACAGTATTTCTGTACAGAACTTCGATTTTCACTTTGTCCAAAGTGGACAGGCAACTGAAAAACAAAATAAAACTGAAAAAGGTAATATGATCTAGGGGCTAGAACAATGAGCTGGGAATTCGCTATTCTTTTCCTGGTTGTCACCCAGACTTGCAGTGTAGATGTTGGTTGGTTTGTTTTTTGAGAAGCATGTAATCTCTCTGTTTCCTTTGGATATAATAATACTTATGCCTCAAGGGGTGAATTCTTTAATAGTTGTGATGCAGTTTGAGATAGTCAGGTATAATGTGACCTATATGTGCAAATTATTACAGTAGAACCAGTCAACCACACACCTCATTTGGAACTAGAAGTATACAATCAGGTAGCAGCAGAGACCAAAAAAAAAAAAAAATGGGCAAATACAGTACAGTACTGTTTTAAACATAAACTACTACGAAAAGAGGAAAGGTTTTTAAAAGAAATTTGACAAGGTAAGAAAATTGTTTCTGTGCTCGTTTCATTTAAATTCAGGTGGTTAAAAGCAGCTTTTTTTCTGCATAGTGAAGTTTCAAATCTGTACAGATGCCTCCCGACTTACGCAATCGTTCCGTTCTGGAAAGCCTTGCGTAACTCGAATTTTGCGTAAGTCGGAAATGTTACGCAAAAATTTCCACAACTCGAAAATCTTATTTCTGGCTTATGGAACTTTTTCCATAAGTGTGAATTTGCATAAGTCGGGTCTTGCGTAACCCGGGGAGCATCTGTATTAAGTCAATATTCAGTTGTAAACTTCTGAAAGAAAAACCATACTGTTTTGTTCAGAGTTAAAAACAACCTCCATTCCCAAGATGTTCCTAACTTTGAAGTTCTACTGTATTACAATTTCTCCGCAACCCTTACTTAACTTCATTTTGAATTTTGAGTAAAGGTTTTTGTTCTGTTTTCATTTTATCCCAAGCAATTGGCCCATCCAGAATTCAATGGAATTAGGTATTGCACTGTCACTTCCGGAAAATCTTCTCTCCCCACAATGCTTCTTTAGCCCTCATTTTAAATTTTCTCTAGAAGTTCATAAAACAGTGCTCAATTTCATTGCCTGGGTATGGAGGCAAGAAGTGATGCTGAGCATGGAATATTTCACTTCTAGAGCTCTTAGTACATGGTTGGGTAGTGAGTGTTACAGGTCATCATCAAACAAATTTGACATAATATTGGGAGGGGGAGAATTTGGTAAATTTTTGGGTTTGATTAAAAATGGCCTCTTTGTTAACAGGCCTCTGCATCTAAATGCCTCACTACAGTTGAGAAAAGTATCACATTCATAGTCTTCAGAGAGTGGACAACATTCACCTACTGAATTGAGACTTGGCCTCAAAAGAGCTAAACGTTTGAGACCTTTTTATTTTAATTCTTCTTAAGTTCCCAATTGTTCATGGTCAGTTGGTGATTAATTGAGAAGGTGCTCATTACAAAACAATTAAAAATCAGTATTTGTTTCTCTGTCCTGGAGCTACTATACCAATGGATAAGTTATCAATATCAGAGCTCTGACTTTAACTAACACTGTCAGTTGGTCCCATAGAATTGCCATACTTGCCAGGTATGGGAACTTCAGGTCAGAAGACCTCTTTACAAATACTGGCTTAAGACCTGATCCTACAGACTCTTAGGGCTAAATTGCCTGATACTCCCTTCTGGAAGAAATGGAGTGCAAAAGGAATGGAGAGGTTGGGGGGAAGCAAGTGGGAGGAAACCTATTTTTCCCCTCCTTAGTCACTGGCCTCAGCATAGGGGCAAGTAGGCTGCTTGTTTTCTTTTCTTGTTTTGTTTTGTTCAGTGCCTAGCTCAGTGGGGTACTGGTCCGTTACTGGGGCTCCTAGGTGCTACGGTAATACAAATAATAGTAAAAGTGTCACAATTTGTTCCTTTGTTTGTTCCTGTGGCAGCGCTGTTGAGCATCACACATTACTTGGGACATCTTGTAAAGCTACTATCTAGGTCATAATGACTAGACAAATACCTATACATTCAAAGTCATGGTAACCAAGTGCTTCCATTGACTAGATCAGAAGTCAGTAACCTTTCAAAGAAGAACCATTTTTTTTGTTTTTGTCTTGACCAAAATTTTTCAAGAACTGCATCACACACAAAGCTATTTGTAGAGTTAGCATTTATCAACTAATAATAATTGAACCTATTAAAGTTATTACTACTCACCAATACTTTTAATGCAATTTCTGCTGTTGGACATCTTTAGAGAGTTGCTCAATGTTGGTGAATATGCCATGATTTTCATTTTCAAGCAGGACTCAAGATTAACATCTTGCAGTTGGCTCCTTAGTTTGTTTTTGATGAAATTCTTGTTGGAAAACACTTGTTCACAGAAGTACATTGAACCAGAGATTGAGAGAAGCCCAAATGCGTATTTCTTCAGCTGACTGTATCTGGTAGACCATTCCAAACATTGAATATAATCTGGTCTTGTTGTTTAAGGTAATCCATTTCAGACCACTTGTGTTATAGCCTGAGGGTGGATTTTTCCCTTTCCAAATTTTCAAGTTCAGTGACAAGATCTTTCAATTTTGAATTCCATGAATCCTTGTCTTGCAAGTCTGCTAATTTAAGTTCAAATTGCACTTGATCGATTCCCGCAAATGCTGAAAAATTCAATGCAGAAGTGTCATCTTCAAGCGGTTTCATCAGAAATGACAAAGTGGCCTTTTCCCTTCTGAACTCAAACTCGATCAGCAAATGCAGCTTGCATTTTGATGCCTGTTTCTGCAAGGAACCTAACATCAGTGTCACAGTCATTTGTTTGTATTGCTGCAATGTTGGGAGATTCTCGTCTCAATGTCCCTTACAAACAAAGACAGCTTTCGTTCAAATGAAAGAACTTCTTCCAAATGAGAAATTGAAGTATTTCCTTCTCCCTGTAGGTTCCGATTCAGCACGTTCAAATGATAAGTTAAATCCACCAAGAAACTGAATTTCTGCAGCCAGTGAGGATCTGTTAGCACTGCGTATTTAAGGCCCTTTTGTCAAAGGAACACCCTAATTTCCTCAAGACATGACATAAACCTCACCAGAACTGCACCCCTGGAAAGCCATCTTGCCTAGTTATACATGAGAAGATCAGAATATTGGCTGTTAATTTCTCGAAGAATCTTGCAAAACTGCTGATGATTGAGAGTGCTTGCCATTATTTCGTTAACAATCTGCATCATCATTTCCATTACTTTCAAGATTTCTTCTGGAAAGGTTTGTGCACATAGCACTTTCTGGTGGATTATGCAGTTAAATGAAATTACATCATGCACCATACTTTTTTAAAGTAAAGAAACCTTGGTGTGCCCCCCTTCATGCTCGGAGCTCTATCTGTAGCAATAGAAATTATTCTGTTGATGTCAATATCTTTAAGTTTCACACATTCAGTGACAGCAGATGCAATATCTTCACCCTGAGTTTCAAAATGTCTTTCTAGGTTTGATTTCTTATTGTTGGATAATAAAGTCCATGAAAGCTTATGCTCTAATAAATTTGTTAGTCTCTAAGGTGCCACAAGTATTCCTGTTCTTATTGTTGGATAGTTTCTCATTGCAAATGAGGTACAACCGGAGTCCGGCTGAACTCAATATAAAAGCATAAGACTCAGTCCAATCATTTTGAAATTCTTGATGTTTGTATTCTCTCTCTCTCTCTCTTTTTGGCTGTCATTTTTTTGATTGAAGGTATTTGTCTGATCTATTTTATTTCTGATTTTTTACTTTTTCAAACTGTTGAACGCTGAAACATTCTAGTAAAGACAGAGCACATATGCTTCCTTTTCACAAGAAATTCCAAGAGTTTTATTGGTGAACAACAGTTGCCTTGCTAATGAGCCATTTGAATATGAACAGGAGAGGGCTCCGGGCTTGGGCAGGGGATTGAGGTGCAGGAGGGGTGTGGAGTCTGGGAGGGAGTTTGGGTGCAGAAGGGGGTTCTGACCTGGGGCAGGGGTTGGGGTGGAGGAGGGGGTGCGAGGTGTGGGCTCTGGCTGGGAGGCACTTACCACAGGCGGCTCCCGGCCGGTGGCGCAGCAGGACTCAGCAGGCTGCCTGCCTGCCCTGGCCCCATGCCGCTCCCAGAAATGGGTAGCCAATGGGAGCTGAGGGGACAGTACTTGTGGGCACAGGCCACACATGCAGACCCACTGCTCCCCTGCCTCCAAGGGGTGTGCAGAGACGTGCCAGCAGCCAGTCACTTCTGGGAGTGGCATGGGGCCAAAGCAGGCAGCCTGCTTGAGCTCTGCTGCACTGCCAGCCAGGAGCTGCCTGTGGTAAGTGCCTTCCAGCCAGAGCCTGCACCTCGCTCCCCATCACAAAACGTCTGCCCACAAGGGGGCACCCAAAGAGCCATTTCTCAAGAGTGTTCAGCATGATAAAGGATGGTCTCAGCACACCAGTGGCCAAACCACAGTAACAAAGCATATGTTTTAGCCAAGAAGTGCAGCGAACAGAAAGTCATGTCCTTTATCAAAAACAACAAAGAGTCTGGTGGCACCTTAAAGACTAACAGATTTATTTGGGCATAAACTTTCGTGAGTAAAAACCTCACACTCACGAAAGCTTATGCCCAAATAAATCTGTTAGTCTTTAAGGTGCCACCAGACTCTTTGTTGTTTTTGTAGATACAGACTAACACGGCTACCCCCTGATACATGTCCTTTATCAGTCTCTTATCCTGTGGTTTTGCTATTGCTTGCTTATCTGAAGAAGCAGTAGGTGGGGAGGAAGAGACGCTAGACTGTCTACTTTTCTTCAAGCAGATTTATAATGTTCACAGCCAATATATATGATGGATGTACTCTTTAATTAGACTGTTGTAAAAGCTGTAATTACAGATACTAAGTGTACTTTTATGTCTCCATGCATAAGCAATTTCAGGATTGTCACTGAAACTCCACAAGGAAACGACTTGGCTTCCAGAACATGGTTTTGTGTGTGTTTGGGATTTTTCATAATGTGTTTTTAAATGATGTTATAAAACAATTTTCTTTATAACAAGTTCAGGACAATAGAGATGCAGACATGTTATGAGAGCTGTCTTTTTAAAATATTTTTAACTTTTTAAAAAACTTGAAAAATATTGTTCCACCACCTTTCTTATGGTTTAAAAATTCTTAATTTCTCTTTCATAAATAAAATGATCCATGCAATTTCATTTATAGCATGGCCCACTGAATGGCTTGTTACAGAGGGAAAGATAATGAAATTATAAGAGCAATTGACTTCTACCACAGGTAGCCAAGACAAACAATTCTGCAGCATTTTCTGCCTCTCCTTGTGATCTATTAGCAAAGAGCATATACTTGATGTGTGGAATTAAAGTGATTTATTTTGTGTTTGCTATTAATCTTTGGACCCATGCTGCATTTTCAGCTGTTATCTAGATGCTGTAGACAACAGAGATGTTTTCTACATAAGGAGGAAGTTGCTGAACACTATTCACCAGAAGGCAAAGGAAAATTGACTTGTTGAAGAATGCAAAGCTAATATGCAAATGAGCAGCTGTTCTTGACTATTGTTTCTTTTGAACTTCCTTCTTTTTCTCCTCTCTTCCATAGATGAAATCTATGTTCTATCAAAGTTAGCGTAGAAAATGAGTATAGCTGAAGAAAGAGGCAGATCAGGCTAGATTCACAAAGTGGGCTTAGGCATTGCAATGTTAAGCATTGACACATCTACCTTTTAGAAACCCTGCTGCCTAATGAAATTAACAGCCCCAAATTAATCACCCAGGCTCCCCATACAATGCAAGTGGAGAGAACCCAGAAACTAGCCCCCAAAAACAAAGCACATAGGAGTGACTTTTCAGCTCTACATTAGACTACATTTAGAAGAGTTTTAAATAGTGGATTTTAGAAGATTAAATTAAAGTGTCTACAGTTCAATAGGATTTTGAATTCTAGTAATATATATTTAATATTTTAAAAGGATTTTTTTTTCCCCTTCTCTTTCCAAATGTGCTTGGATGAAAATCTTACTCACTAGTTTTGTTTCATGTTGCCCACCTTAATAATGGTCTGTCATTAGTTATCACATTAATAGATATAGCTTGTAACTAGAGATCTGCCATAACTATAGTTCCAGATCCAAACACCCCTAAATTCTGGGGAAGTTCAAAGCCTGACCTGAATGTAATGGGTTCTTTCTTTATAAAAGAAAAAAAAAATGAGCTCATGATCTGAACATCCCCAAACTTCAAGAAGGTTCAGAGCCTGATGCAGGTTCAGATCTGCATCTAAATGTAGATATCTGCAATCAAGTAAAACTAAAACGCCAGCTGCTTGGATCCCCGATCTTTGCAGAGTGGTTGACATTCCAGATCTAAATTTTTGCAGCTTGAGCCTATTTCTGCCTATGGATATCTCCTATTTCTAATTCTAGATATGTATATGCCCCATCTCTGTAGTACCTAAACTCCTCAAAAACGTTAATTAATTTTCCTCACAATACCACTCAAGTAGGGAATATCATTATTCCTAATTTACAGATAGAGGGACTGAAGTAGAGAGAGAATTAAATGATTTGTACGTAGTCACACAAGGAGTCCTTTAACAGAAGCCAGGTCTCCTGAATCCTATTCAAGACCTTAACCACAAAATCACCCTTTTCTTTCATGAAGGTTCCCCACCCAGCATTTCCGCTTTGGCTGTGCCTTCTATCTGGCTTCATTTGTAAGAGATGTGCAGCAGTGTTTTGATCAAGGGTGCCAGGTATGCTGGTCTCTGAATTTAGTGAAAAATGGGTCTTTATATTAGCTAGCAGTCTCCTATGCTTGTATTCAATGGATGAAATCTTGGTGCTATTGAACTAAATGGCAAAATTCCTCTGCCTTAAATGAGGTCAGGCTTTTACCCAATGACATTTTCTTCTTTGTGACAGGTACATCCTGGGGCAGAACCTTCATGGACTTCAATGGTGCTATCGCCATTCACACCAGCTAAATATCTGCCTGTAGAGGAGCAGACTCACCCCTGCAGCACCTCCTGCTGGTTATCAACCCAGGAGCACCCTCTGCAGGCCCACAACCCACCTGTCACTGGCTCAGTGTCCCTCCTAGGACCCCAGTGCCCTTGTACCTGGGGTGCTGCCCCCTAGCAGGAACCCCTCAGTCTTAGGATCTCCCCTCCCCAGGGAATCCCCACCCACTATTCCCACCTTACCTCAGTATAAGGCTACTGCCAGTCATCATCTAGCCCCACACCCTGGGCCAAACTGCAGCATCAGCCTACTCATCACTGGCAAGGTTGGGTTTGGACCTGTGGGTTTGGCCTGCCCCTGGGCTGCCCTTCTGCTAGGCCACAGCCTGGGGGTTTCCAGGCTGGAGCTCCCCAGCTCCTCTACCTTTCCCTAGCCCTGCTCCCCTCATGTGCCCAGTCTCTAACTTCCTACAACCAGACCCTTCTCTTTCTGAGTGCAACAAGAGACTGCTGAGTGCCTGGCTCCCAGCCTTTTTATACAAGCCAGCTGTGGCCTGATTTGGGGCATGGCCCAGCTGTGGCTACTTCCCCAATCAGCCCAGCTTTTAGAGCTGCAGCCCTGTACCAGGGCTGTTTTAAGCCCTTCAGACAGGAGCAGAGTAACCATCCCGCTACACTGCCTCCTTGTCCAAAACACAATTCTGTTCAGATAAGACCTATGTTGTTTCTCATTTAGTATGTGGTTGTAGTCCTTGGGAACAGGGTTTATGTCTCCTAATTTCTCTGTATTGTACTATAAATGCTCAGTAAATAAAGCATAATACTCTTGTTTTGGGGGGAAAGACATTTCAGTTTCTTTAGGTTTTGCCTTATTGTGTGTTTGCCACTATGTTGACTAAATCTTCCACTAGAACTAGGCAAAAATATTCATAACTAAGGCTTATTGATAAATGCTTGTTCATGAGGTGAGAATTTTTAACAAGATGGAGTAAAATCTTTAAAACTTGAGGGCAAAAAGGATTTGCAATTTAAAAAAACCTCCTCAAAACTCCCTTTGGCCATGCTGCCTACAAAAAAACTTGACAGCAGTTAGGCTGTTGGTGTGCTGGTATCATGCTGTCTCACTGTCACAATATTGTGTCATTGTTTCTTTGTACTCCTGCATCTGTTTGTTTGTCTCCATCTGTGTCTCTTAGATGATATGCTCTTTAGGGCAGGGCTGTCTTTTTTTTGTTCTGTATTTGTACAACACCTTGCACAGCGGAAACTTGGTCTGTGGTCAGTGCTTCAGAACAGTATGGTAATACAAATAATAATTTCTTTCTGTGAAGACCACTCTAAATAATTTTATGGCACATTTTTATAGATTTTTTTTTTTAATTTGGATGAGCTGGTTATAGTTGGTCATATAAGTCACACAATATCTTTCTGGTTTCTACCAGGCACACAGATTTAATATCTTTCTATGTGATTTCCAAATGAAAAGAGGAACATATATGTAAACTGTTTAAATAGATTTTAGGTTTATGAATTGTGGTAGATTAGGTCTAAGATAGATAATAGATGGAACTGAGGGGTTTTATGGGAGAGGATGTGACAATATTAAGAGAGTTTGCTTTATTCAATGTTCTCTATGGTGTAAGGAGAATATGCGCTTTCAGATATCAACAAGCAAGATCTATTTTATTTGATCTACATGGTCACTGAGTTTATGTTTGTCAGGAAGAATTAAAGTCACCTCTGGGGGAGGGTTAGAAATACAAGTAGAAAGCAGACTATTTTAAGAGGAAAAATTAATTGTAACACATCTGAGCTCAGTGTGAAGAGGCAGAAAAAGATTTCTTCATACAGAGTTTTCATTTAGAAAAAGTTACTTTGGTAATTCCTGGGAGAAACACACTTGGGTGATCCAGTGTATCTTTGCTGAGTGGAGTGATAATACCCAGGGGAAAGTAAGTTCTTAGTCAGTCCAGATGAGATTGTAGGAGTCCTGACCAGAGGACTATTTGCTGAAGAGCAATAGGATTGTTTTGTTTTCCTCATTGTCTACTGTAGTTTAAAGGCCAGATTAGCTTGGGAGTTAATTTTTACTCCCCTCATGTAGAAAGAGTTGTGTCCGATTATCTAGCCAATCTTTGTGCTGCCAAGAGCTATGGGGACCCAGACTTGGTGCAGAGTTGCATTGACTTCAAGTGGGCACGATATATCATCGCTTCTACTTCTATGGAAGTAATTTCTTACTGATTTCCCACACCTATGCTGTGGAATCTAGTTCTCCTTTTCCCCATCTGTTATATATTTCTTTTTTATTTCTAATTGGTGTTTGGTGCCCCCATTTCACCACTGAACCAAGATGGGTCGTTTTGCTAAAGTTGTCCTCTTTCTTGATAGTAGAATCATGACTTTTTGACCATCGAGTAAACTCTTATTTTGTCATTTTGTTTTAAAGGAGATAAGAGTTTGTCTTAGGCACGCTTTCTGGAACATTGACACCTGCATTACTATGTCAAAGCTGAATAGCAGAGCTCTTTAAGAATGTCTCTTTATAGGGTTCCTGAGTAAAAACATTGTAATAAAGATTGAGTTCAAACCAGCATATGATAAACACATTTATTGATTGCTTTTGGGATTACAATGTGGGATTCTGTTACAACCTAATTTCATCTTCTTCCCAGTTCCTCAAATGAGATCAAGTTAGTTTTGAGGTTTCCTGCTAATTAAGTCTTCAAATCTTTATATCTGAATTAAAATATTACTGTGAATCCTTAGTGAGGGAGTTATTTTGTTAACCAACATTAATGTTATATTATGTCTGTCTTAGTGTGTGGCTGAGATTTCTGAAAAGTGTGTTTTGTATTTCAAATTAAATCAAGTATAAATAGGAAAACCTTGATTGTACTACAATAAAAATTTCTTGAAGACCATGTTTCATTGGTGCCTTACATTTTATCTATATAAAAACAATTATTTATGGTGCAGATGTTGGAGAAATTGTAGGGGACAAGGGGATTTTATGTATCTTCGGTGGACACGCCCAATTATTAATGAGTGCATGGATGTAATTCATAACTAGATATTAGGACTGGTCAAATTTTCCACTGAAAAGCATTTTTCATCAGAAAAATTGGGTATTTGACACTATGAATTTTTCCACGGAATGTGTCTGCTTTCTAGAGAAAATTTGACTTGTGCTGAAAAACCCCAAAATAAAAAGTTTTCAGCCAAAACCTTTTTGTTGTTGTTTTTGTCTCTTCAGTGAAAAGCTGAAATCTTTTCATGGGGAAGTGTGTACCCACCCACCCTCATCCCTCACTTTTCCAAATGTTACAACTGTTGGGTATAGATTACCAAAGCATCCTTTAGTATTCCTGCTGGGAAATGGAGATCATTGTTACAGAAAAGTTAATATACCAAGTGTGTGCATAGAAATATTGGCAGATGACAAATACATATCTGCGGCGAAATCCTGGCTCTACTGAAGTCAATGGCAAATTTTTCATTGAATCCAGTGGAGCCAGGATATCAGCCTTGGCTACCATTTATCTGATACTCAAACAATGTTTTTACTTTGCGGTCCAAGAGACACAGACAAGGTTTTCATCTTGGAGCCAAAAGACCAAAAACATCAAGATGCTTGATCACGGTCTTTGTTAGGCTGAGAGACTACTTACACTTTATCTGAGCTCCGAGGAGCCGAGAACCTCCCTGAAAATAAAATAAATTTCCCTGCAAAATAAAATAAAATCATATTTGCCTTTTAAAATATTAGTAACTATAGTAGACTTGCAGTGGTTTCTCTATGACAGATGATGGAAGCTTTGCCATTGACTTCAGTTGTTCCAGAATTTTACACAAATGTGTTTCAGTTTAAGAAAATCCACAAAGAAGGTGTTTGAAGGTTGGTGTTTAAAGGTTAATCCTTTGATATGGTGAAACCTGGCCCAATAGATAAACTTGGTTATATCCTAACATCATGTCACTCTTTCTTTTTTTTTTTTTTTTTTTGGCTAAGAGAGTCCATTTTTGCATATGTTAATATTACATTTATGCTAACTTCATGTTAATGATTTGTAAAATTGTTTATACTTCCTAAATGAACAAATAGCCATAAAATAGGCAAAAAATACCTTGCACTATGAGCATAGCAGAGACAGAAATTCATTGCTCTCTACTGACTCTCTTTGGATAAAACAGAGCAGCACTAACAGGCATGGCGGTTCTTGCTGAGTCCTCAACTGGAGTCAGATGTGGGGGTGTCACTAGTATGTGGGCAGAGTAACAAATGGTAAATGAGGTGTTCCATAGAGCTGCAAAAATCCTGAGAGGGATGAAAAGATGCCATGAGACGCTGCAGGGTTATGAGGTTAAGATAAGAACATTTTCTTTATATCATTTGCAATTTTGGATGCAGTCTTCACATTCTGTTTGAGCTTTCCCATTAGAAGGTTTCAGGAAATGCAGTCTAGTGATGCACTGGCACATAGCTGCTGAATGCATAAGCTATTGTTGGAGAACTAACTGAGCCTGTATTTCACTTATTTACATTTGTTTTGAAGAAGCCACTATTAAAGGCCTTCCCCAACAAGCAAGGAATTGTGGGATACAATCCCTTGCCTTCCATAAAAAGTACTTGGGTTGAGTCAGGAGGCAGTCTTCCATTGTCTGTCAGTTTGGATCTTTGGGTGAATATTTATTTAATTTAGGTCCAGAAAGTCTAGTTAATAATAATTATAATACAATTTAAACAATAATTGTGCCTAAAGGGCCCAATCAGGGTCCACAGTGCTAAACACTATACAAATCTGAAGAATTAAGACTCTTTGCCCTAAACAGTTTACAGTCTTTAATTATAACAGATAGACAAAACAAACATGGAAAGGGGGAGACTAATTGACAATAAAGTGAGCATTATCTTTCATGGTAAAAGTGTGTTCTAAGAATTATGCTAATTAATAAGACAGGTAAAATTAAAATCAGAGGTCTCCACATTATTCCAGTTAATAGCACTCTGATAACTTGATTGTATTGACATGATTTTCTAGGTAATAACATAAGGCCAGATCCTGAAATGTTACACAATTTTGAAGTTCCTGGGAATTTTGCCCATACAAGGACTTCAGGATCCAACCCATACTGTATTTATTATATTATATGCCACGTCACATTAACAAAGTTTCCATAGTTGTCCCAGTAAAAAAGGGATTGCAACTCGGTTTAATCAAGGCTAATACAGTCAATTTAGGAAATTTACATTCAGTAGTAAGTAAAGGATTATATTCTTTTTCTGGTGTACACTCATAACTGTTATTAGCATAAAGAAAAACAATATGTTTGTCCTGACAGGATAATAGTACCTTAAATGAGCAATTCTTTCCTATGCACTTATTTGAAATAAAAAAGGAATAACCTGGGATTTTTTTTATTGTGTTGGTACTGAGACAATTGAAGTCATAAACTTCTATAAAACCTTAACTTGATTGGTTTATGATTTGCTACACTATGAACCTATCTTTATTTGTTTTAAAATATTCAGCAAGAAAAAGATGCAGTAGAGTGCACCTCTCCTTTGCAACTAGGGAATGGAAAGACATTGTGTAGCTCAAAATGGTATTGAAACTGATTTGCACTATCAGATAAGTGTCCCTCTTATTAACTGCTCACATATAAATGCATATCATAATTGCAGCATTGTTTACATCAGCACAGATGCATTGCATTCAACAATCCAGAGACAAGTATTTTAGTAAAGCTGACAGAAGAACAAGCCCATTGCAGATTAAAAATACATACAACACTGAGAACACTCTATTTTAATGAGTTTATTGTGTAGTACTCATCCCTGGCTGTGAGGCAGATGACAGTGATGTATAACTTGCAAAGCAGTAGCCCTGATAGAATGATGGACTGCTTCTCCTTCACATGCCAACAGAGCTTCTTTTCATCTCTTTTCCCATTCTCTGTTCATTGTTTATCCTTTGTATCATCAGTCACCAAGCAGTATAGTTTACAAATACGGTTGTGGCAGCTGGAAAAAAATTGTACAGTCAATGATGTGAAATATATCAAGTTCCTGCCAGGGTGCAGCTTGAAACCTTTCTTTAAGCTCCTGTCGGAGTCTGATCCATGGTTTAGATAACATTTTACGTATAAAAGATAGATTCTTTCCCGCTCACTAGTTACTCAGAGAAAGATGGTCTATTCATTCCCCTTATTCTTGCTTTGTACAAGCAGAGGCTGACCAGCTTCCAAAAGCCGGTGAAGACTGAATCAATTATACCTGGGTGTCTCTTTGTTACAGACATTGCATACATGGCCTTATGACAGGATAGCATATCAATACTTGGCACTCACAAAACCCAAATATGAATAGCACCCAATGTGGAACCTGAGCAGCTTAACAACAACATTGTTGTTGAACAGAAAATATGAAAACCTGGAGGGGGAAAAAGAGAGATTGCACATGGGCACAGTGGAGAGCAGTATCTGCATAAAGTCACTTAAACAATACAACAGCATTACTAGAGGCGTTTTAGGTAAGACCCACACAGAGAAAAAAGTCCCTTGCTGCTAAAGGTAAGTTACTGAATTTTCACTGGTGGTACAAAATTATTCAGGCTGGTGAGTTGGAAATTAGACTTCTTTAGGTTTCATTAAGTAAATAAGATTAAGAGCTGGATAGTGACTTAGACTACAAGCCTGTGCAGGAGCAAGAGCCCTCACTTACACTCTAGTGTGTTACCTGAGCATTGGGTCCAGGCACATGGGAGTGAGTGAATGATGTGTTTCCACCTACCTCACCCCACTAGAGTAGATGGGCAGAGAGAAGTAGGTTGGGAAGGGGATGAAATGGGTGAATGCCTTGAATAAGCGAGTGTGGGGAGTGTTGTTTTACTGTTGGTATAGGCCAGTAGAAAATGACTCCTCTCCCGGAGCACAGGGAAAGCAGGGGAGGTAATTTATCCTTCAGAGGTGTATCTCTGAGGGACAGCTGTTCCAGGGCTACTTCCAGAGTGTTGCATCTTATGCTCCACCTCTTGCTCAAGTTTGTGCCCAAGTCAAAAATAACCCTAAAGGAATGCTATAGGAATTAAACATTTACAGCTTGGCACAAATGGTTATTATGAGTGGGGCGAGGATTTAAAGGCAGAATAATGATGACTGTCTGTAGAACTTGAAGAGTATAAAGAATAAGGAGGGAGAGGAATCTTTAAATGTTGTCCAAAGGGGACTACACTGAAATAAGAATAAGTAAAGGGAATTTAAAAGTGAATATCAGGAAAAAATAGTCCTTACAATGAGGTCTGTTGGACTGGAGAGTAGATGCCCACAGGAAAGGGTCATTAAAAAGTCATTACTCATTTAAGACTGGATTGGACAGAGAAATGTGTGGTACTCATTATTATAAATGAGGTGTATTGTACATTGAAACCAACGGAAATGCTAGTTGGGATACTGGATTAATCCACTGGGATTGCACCTTTGGGTTCAGTCAGTGGCTTTAATCCCAGTGATGGAGTTTGATTCTCTCCTATGGCAGCCTTCTGACTAGGATGGGGCCAAAGTCATTGCAAAGTTTGAAGCTGGAAAATAACATAGGGCCAAATCAATTTCCAGTGCCCTAATCCATAATACCACCTAAATGAACTGGACTTATTTTATTTAGCCCACATTTGCAGTTATGATGATGGTTTTTCCAAAACAAAGCTAATGAATAGTACACACATTTTTCAAGAATTCTGGATTTGGTGAAGTTATCACAGAGGCCAGTAATTATATTTCATCAATCATTAGGAATGAAATCTTGTGTAAATCAATAATAGGAATGCCCTCTGTTAGCCTCTGCTGTTCACTACTCAGCTGGTTCGCTGCTGACTGCCTTTTTATAACAGTCAGGCCCACTCAAGGCCCACCTGGAACAAAGCACACCCAATTCACACTTTTCAAACAAACAATCAAGCACACGGTCAAACTGACAAACTGTTCCCGCAACAGACACTCAGATACTCACCAACACAGCCTCCCTAATGCAGCACTTAGCGTACCTCCTCTAGGACAGATCCCAGGCAAACTCCCTCTGTTAGCCCCTGCTGTTCGCCTCTCCAACCCCATCCCCCCACTTTATCTTTGCTCTCCACTTTATCTTTCTTACCTATAAACTCTGTAGTGGATTGTAGAAGAGTGCCCCACCCTCTAAATTTAAAAACAGGATCCATCTCCTATGCTAAGATAATACCCACACAGGCTAATTCTGTGGGACAAACACAAGAAACCATTCTTGTGTGTGTTTAGTTTTACATTTATTTCCTGCTGTATCAATCAGCTGAGAAAGGAGGATGTCTCAGGAATTCCCACCCTAAGAACCGAAAGAGCTGCCAAGAAAAAAAGCACTTTTTGTGGTAAGCAATTTCTGGGTTCTGTAACGTAGTGTCTCTTTCAAGTAACATAGAGAGGTTTGTTATATTCTGTTATTGTTGGTGGGTTCAATTAAGCTCAGTTTGATATTCCTCTCAACTGACAGATCTGGATGTCAAGCTATCTAAAGTATTTGCTTTCTCATGAATGAATTTGTACCTTGGCAGCTTCTTAAGATAGTTATATTGGTGGCTTTGCTCCTGAGATCCTTATATGGCTGGTTGCAAATAGGCTATAGAAGTTGCCTTTTATCATCTTGCATGCTTTTTTGGGGGGGATGGGGTTGTCATTTTTGAGTAATGTGTGCATAAGGCCCTGTAACAGCCCTATGTAGATCTCCTCTTTATCGAAATGGAAGTAATAAAATGATAAACCTTCTGTCTGACACTAGTGAAGATTAGGCCTTTTGATTTGTGACTTTGCAGATACTCCCTCTGCTCATTGTGAGCCCACTTCAAACAAATCCTTCCTACTGCTTTGATATGTCAGGAGTCCATATAACTTGGCTGTTAAAGCTGGGGACTGGGAGTTATGAGACCTGACTTCTGCATATACTAAGAACAAAAGGTAGAATTGTCAATAATAATGCAGGGGAAAAAAACGAAGTGCTCAATAAATATTACTGGCATGTTTTGAGGGAAAGAGCCAGATGATGTATTCATACCATATGATGATTAAATACTTTCCACTCCAGTAGTAAATAAGGAGAATGTTAAACAGCAGCTACTGAAGTTACACATTTTAAAGCCAGAAGATCTAGATAACTTGCATCCAATAGTTTTAAAAGTGCTGGCTGAGGAGCTCTCGGGACAGTTAATGTTGATTTTCAATAAGTCTTGGAGCACTTGCGGAAGTTCCAGGTGATTGGGAGAAAGCAATTTGTTGAGCCAATATTTAAAATAGGTAAATGGCATGACCCAAGAACTTATAGGTCTATTAGCTTGAAGCTGTTCCTGGGCAAGAATGGAATGGCTGATATGGGAATCAATTAAAAGAAGGTGTCACATTTCAGGGTGCAATCCAGACCAGTAAGGGTTTGTGTCACAGCCTGCCATGCAACCTTGGGTGCCTCACAATGATGCTTTGCTATTGTTGCTCCCAACTTGAGTCACTCACAATCAACCTGCCAGCATGCAGGTCACACCTTAAGTGTCTGTTTCTATAATACTATGTACACTAAAAAGTCAGGTCCCAGGTATCTCAAATGTGGCATCCCAAGTTAGTGGATTCTTTTGACCTTAATCTCTCAGGATCTCAGCTCCCTAACTGATATCACCCCTTCCATTTACAGAGGTTTTGTGAAGCACTTGAATACTATAGTGATGAGAACCATGGGAAACCTATTATTTAATTTAATAATTCTGTCTTCAAAGCAGAGTCTGAATAGCATGTAGTAAATAAGGCCTGTAGCCAGGCACTGACCAGAGAATAAAATAAAATATTGAATAGCTGCTCACTGATTGAGCACAACCCATCCAGTGCACCGAATGAGGCAGGGTCTTATGGAAAAAATAGTATGAATATGTAATAAAAGACTGTATCATAATGCAGACGTATAAAGGGGCTGAAGGTGTCAGATCCTTATCTTCAAAGCTCTCCATGGTCTTGGCCCAGGGGAATATAAAAGACCATCTAAGGCTCTATAGCAAAGACTGTGGTTGATAGTACACTCCTCTGGCACATTAGAACTGTCAACAGTAAGAGTAAAGCTCCTTGGCGCAGAACTTTAATTCTGGCAAGTCCTAACTTCTGAGTGCTTGACTTTGCAACCTGAATAATGTTCTGTTAAAGCACTTTTGTGTGTGTGTGTGTGTGTGTGTGTGTGTGTGTGTGTGTAATTAAATTCTTACATTATTAATCTTTCTAAAGAGACATTTTTTAAAACTTAGTTTTCTTTGAACAAATGTACCTCCCAGTCTTAGAAATTAAAAAATATCCTTAGAAGAAATAATTCATTATGACTCAGGGGTAAAGCATGGAGATGCTGCTGTAAAATGCAAGCCATGCTCATATAGCATTCCATGTACTCCAGCCCCATTTATACTGAATAAAACTTACAGGCTAATGGCTCTAAAGAGTTGCTAGTATTTAGCTATATAATCCATTACCATAAATGGGAGTCATAGATATACTGTACAAGCAACACTTTAGAATTTACCTCTTCTTGTCTTAGAACTCTTGCTAATGCTCTTCAGAAACAGATTTAACCCCAAGGAAATAGCTGATTTTATAGAGCTGCATTTGGTTCCCCCTTGACACTAAATGGTGGTGACAGCTGTAGCAGCATACAGAGATGTGCGCACCTGCCTGACAGATGCTACTGTACCACCTTCAGACTGTTTTTCATTTCCAACCTTTTCTTTCACAAAAACCTGGCTGTGGTCAGCAGCCATTGTGCATTTTTCCGAAGCAGCTATTGTATTGCTGCACTGTTCTGTGGAAAGGAGAATCAGAATCAGTTTGTTCGGTTCTTTCGGAGAAAGATTTTTCTGTCAAGACTCAATGAATGTATTTGCATAACCTCCCAAATCTTTAGTCTTAGTGGAACAAATTCTGAAGTCTTGATTCATTTTTACCTCAACCTTTATTTAGACAAAGTTCTCCTTGTAATCATAGGGATTTTTTTTTTTTAACCTATGTAAAGACTGAGTGCAAGGAATGTATGAACTTCACTTTGGACTATTATTTGTTGAGCACTAAATATACCAAGTAATTTACAAATAACAGTCTTGTTTCTCCAAAGATTGCATTCCACTTCAGACACATCAAGACTGTTTAGATCCAAAGAGCCTGAATTTCCACTGCCTTGCACCTTGTGTGGTCACTTACAGCTGTGCAAAATGGGTGTCAAATGTAAGTAAGCAGAGAAATTTGATTTGGTGGTATTTAACAAGCATTGTGCATAGATAGAAATGACTAAAGGCTATGAAGTCATGCTTCACTAAATAATTTATTTCTGTGTCTTACCAGTACATTCAAGGGGCTCTCTTTTGGCCGGCTATGTGCAGGTACAATGGACACAAGAGTGGAAAGGGCATGTTTTGGGAGCAGAGAGAGAATATTCTCTGTTTCTGAAGAGAAAAACAGAATAAACTCCCACCGTCCCTCACTGAATTAAGTCTCCCGTACACCATATCTTGGTCCTTCATAGGAACTGGAAGACTATGAGCTCTGAGTTAAGTCCACATATTCCTTTCTTTAGACCTTGAAGTTTTTCCACCTAATGATAAGCTGGTAATCAACAATAGTTTAAAATAAAATGTACATTTTCAGTCCAAACTGATTTGTTCAAAACTACTTAGACTTAACTTAGATAGTCCTGCTATTCTTTAAAAAAAAAAAAAAAAGTGGAGATTTTCAAAGGGCCCTTAGGGATTTGGGAGCCAATTCACCCATGCACATTCAGTGGGATCTGGGTGCCTAACTCCCTTAGGCTCTTTTGACAATCCTTGCTCTCTTTCAAGAGGGATGATTAGTCCTCTTGGCTTCATTCATTTGCCCACTAATGTAAGGGCCAGCTACAGTCTCACTGGGAAGTGCTGCCTGCTAGATGCTGAAAAGAGGGTTTTGTGAAGGTGGATGGCTTCAATTTGCTTTGTCTCGACCACTCTAGCTAGCATGGATTAGGGCAGGGAACACATGCTGCACCTGTTGTAAGGGTAGTGGAGTGTCATGCATTCATCATAAGCCTCTTCTGAAGCTGCATGGGGCCTCTGTATCCCTTCCATACTGGACTGTAGCTTAAATCATGCTGTGTTAAGGGAATATAAAGTTTTTATATCAGTGAGTTTAGTTCTGAGGCGATTTTAGTCTTCCTTACTTTTTCTTTGGTCTGCTACTTTTTATTTTTCATCTTGTAAGTAGCCAGAAAATGACCGTTCCAATAGGTTTTGCAACTTAACTTTATAGGAGAACTTCAGGCAGTAGATCAAGGAGAAACTGAAGATGTAAATATGGGGAAGCTGGTTGTACTTGCTGGGATAAGGAGGACATGTAGCCACCAACTACATTTAAAAAAAAAAATTTGTAAACGGTCCAGCCAATGTTAAAGTGGTTTGATTTTCACCAGTGCAGAGCTGTTTGCCATTCCATTGCAGTCCATGGGAGCTGTGGATTACTCAAGCACTCTGAAAAATATCAGGCCATTTTTATTTAGAAGTTAAGTACGCATTTAAGAGTGTAACTTTAGGCAACCTTGTGTGAAATTTTTGGCTTACATTATAATTCATAATCACAAAGGGGAACAATTAAGGTTATGGAAGTCTTTCTTGCCTTTTAAGTATCTGTCTGATTTAATCAACTGTAATTTATTTTAATCTACGGTTGGAATCTTTTTCTTTAATGGAATGCAGTTCCAAAGTTCAACAGAGCATAAAATTGAATCTAAGGTTTTTACACAAGAGATTTTTTTTTTCAATCTCATAAAAAAAAATTCTGAAAGCATTGTTCATTTACTGCTCATGCCCCCTTATTTTATTTGGATTTTAATTACTGTGTCCTACTACTATCTTTCCCTTTTGTTGCAATGCTGCACTTTTGTCTGAGTTTGTTGTGCATTTCTGCAGCAGAAGCTAAGAAAGGTCACCCTCTTAGCATGTCTGCTTTAATGCCATCCCTGTTTGTTCTGAACATAATCTTCAGTGTGGACTTTTGTAAACCTGGTTTCCAAAATCACCTATTGACTAGGCAGAACTTAAAATAAAGAAGTTTAGTTATTTTACACTATACTTGATATATTATGTTGGGTATAAATGTGTTGCTTATCTTAAAATAATGAGAAAATAGCTTATACTTATCTTTTTTATCTAGGCAGCGAACAATAAAAGCAGTAAACTGCAAAGATAAAAACCTTAGTTTGTATCTTTTTATTATCTTCTCTAAACAGGGAAATGAGTTAGATAATGTTCTTACTGCATGTAGTAAGTATTTGGCTGATTCTTTCCTCAGTGCTTGATCTCTTCCTCATTAACAATTCTTGTATCCATATGGCAACATCCAGCTGGGGTCACATGTAAGAGCTCCTTTATCAAATCTGCGGAGACGCCATTAACACAGCAAAGTTAACTTTTGCTGCAGAGAAGCTGGCACTCACTCATAAATCCTTCACTGTCAGATGGCACTATATATGTCTACTAACAAGTCTACTATATATGCTTTTTATTAGTTCCCTAATAAATGACCACCACGCTAAATTTGAAGGGTTTTATGTCTCATAATGTAATTTGGATTAACTATTAATATTGCGTAATTGCTGTCATGAGGACCGCCACTTTAGGTGCGTGTATTCGTTTTGCTTGATTTGGCTGGCAATACCTGTCTTTGTTCAACAAGATGCACCTCTGACTTCCTGCCAGGTTCATTTTTTTCCCTTCAACAGAATTTTTCACCCACCCATGACATTTTTACTAATGGAGTAAAAGAGCAGAAACACAAGTCTCTCTGAAAAGCCACCTGTGACGTTGTGCAGTCTATATGGTTTTATAAAAATATGATAAGTGAATATCATGTAACTGGAATATGCTTCATGCAAAAGGTCTCTTGTTAGGTATCATTACAAAGTTTATAATCTACTGAGTGTGATCATCTTATTTGTAGAAATGTACCACTCTTGTATCTAAAACTAGAAATATAAAACATAACTCTGAGAGCCTATTGTAATTATGTAAAGTGTGGGCCATTAAGGATGGTTTGGAATCTTGATGACTCCCATTGTCTGCAGATGGCTGTCTTTACCTGTGAGTCTTCCTGTATATGTGTGTGCTGGCAAGTGAGTAATGAAGTCTTGCAGTGACATGTGAGCATGTCACCTGAACTGGAATCCATCTTTAACCTGGTGCTTTTCCAGTGAGGGGGGGGTGGAAACCCAGAGGGACAAAGGGTTCCCGCCTTATGCAAAAGATATATAAAGGGGTGGAAGAAAACAAAGAGGGGGGGAGGAGCCATCATGAAGAATCCCCTCGCTATCACCTGAGCTGGAACAAGAGCTGTACCAGGGGAAAGAATTGTGCCCAGGCCTGGAAGGTGTCCAGTCTGTGAAAAAGCTTACTGAAGTATCTCTGAGGGTGAGATTATCTGTATTCAGTTTGATTAGACATAGATTTGCGCATTTTATTTTATTTTTCTTGGTGACTTACTTTGTTCTGTCTGTTACTACTTTGAACCACTTAAATCCTACTGTCTGTATTTAATAAAATCACTTTTTATTTAGTAATTTACTCAGAGTATGTATTGATACCTGGGTGAGCAAACAACGGTGCATATCTCTCTATCAGTGTTATAGAGGGCGAACAATTTCTGGGTTTGCCCTGCATAAGCTTTATGCGGGGTAAAACAGATTTATTTGGGTTTAGACCCCATTGGGAGTTGGGCATCTGAGTGCTAAAGACAAGCACACTTCTGGGAGCTGTTTTCAGGTAAACTTTCAGCTTTGGGACAAGTGATTCAGACCCTGGGTCTGTGTCTGGAGCCAGACGGGAATGTCTGGCTCAGCAAAACAGGGTGCTGGAGTCCTGAGCTGGCAGAGAAAACAGGAGCAGGGGTAGTCTTTGCACATCGGGTGGCAGCTCCCAAGGGGGTTTCTGTGATCCAACCCGTCACACCACCATTTTCCCTTTTTAATTTGTTACTCTCCCCAACGCGGAGTTAGGCTAATTTACACCATCTGAGGATCTTTCCCCTAGTCTTTGCTACTGACACAGAATCAATCCAGTTGTTGGTGGAAACTTAATAGTGCTGTAAAGCTTCCCTCTCTTTGGACTGATCCAATACCTACTGAAGTCAATAGGAGTCTTTCCATTGATTTCAAATGGATTTTGGATCAGGCCTTTTGTCCATGTTGTTTTTATAAAGTATTTTTTTTTTTGTGTGTGTGTGTGTCTTATATCAACAATATTTTTGGAGGCTATATCTCATCCATTTTACATCAGACAGAGCTGATAGGCAAAATCTGCTCTCATAGTTTCATAGTTCTAAATGACAGGTTTCAGAGTAATAGCCGTGTTAGTTCTAAATGTGATCTTCATCAGGGTGAACCCAGATGTAGACTACTAGGTTTCAGCTGAAATGGGTTTTGTTTTCTTCTTTAAAACATTGCTTAAATTGTATATTTTTAAATGAAAGAAACTTCATTATTGTATTGCAGCCTTCCAAATGTTGTATAGATAGCTACGGATGGAACAACATAAAGCTTCAATAAGGAACATATAAAATTATTTTTATAGCTGTAATAATTATTTCTTATTTCCATCCTCCCCATAATTCCTGTTGCTTCGAACAGGAATATCACTATTTCCCCCTTAATTATCCCCAAGCCACCTTCTTCTTAAAAAAAAAAAAAAAAAAAAAAAAAAATCTCCTCAAGGGTACAGTAATGTCCTAAGAACAATGGATATGAACAGAGCTTTCTGGTTGTTTATCTCTTTTCCCCTATAATACTGACTGTCTTTTCCCCTTATTTTTATTTGTAAATGTAATTTCATAACTGCAATGAGATTACTGGAATTGCATTGCTGTGGGATTACATATTACATTTCTTGAGCAGTTAAAAATCACTCAGCTCTCAACTCTAAAGCCAATTGAATATTTTAAAACAATTTCCCAGGCATTCAGTAATTCAGTGGGACTACTCAGGAGCTGGAAGTTAACCAAGTGTATGATAAATAGTTGCAGGATTGGGGCCCTAAGGCTCAGTTATGACTTCAGCTGTGTTGAGGGGAAACTGGAGTCGCTTTGCCACAGAGACATTCAATTTCTGCCAACTTTTACCACTAATGGAATCTTCCAGTCTGCTCATTGTATCAGCTAACTGTATTTGATCAAGTTGAGAACAAAGAAGACTGAACATCATCATCCTCTAAGCAAATTTGGACATTAAATCAGATATGACCCCCTTCTTTATATTTTATAACAAGTAAAATAAATGTAATACATTTTGAGAAGTACTAACTGTTGGATGTTAAGATGAGGTTTGTTTTTAGAAATACTAAAGCTATGGCTACATAATGATTTTGGAGTGTCATTCCCCTACTCGTGTTGACATCAAGCAGGCACGAATATAAACAGCAGTGTAGCCAGAGTAGCATCAGTGGAGGCAAAGCTTAGCTGTGCCAACTAAGTCCCCACCAATTTCAGGCTAAGCTGAGCCTCCCTTGCCACTACCTATTCTACCACAGCTATTTATACTCATGCTAGCTCAATGAGAGCTAGTGTGGGTATATGTACTCAAGCATGGGAATCAGCCCCCATGCTCAAAGTGGAGATATAGTCTAGCAGTCTTATTCCACTCTGATTTTTACCACTGTAAATCAAGACTAACTTCACTGATATAAATGGAGTTACAGTGATTTAAGAGCACTAAATGAGAGCAGAACCAGGTCCTAAAAGCAGGGCCGGATCCAGGTTTTCTGCCACCCCAAGCGGGGAAAAAAAAAAACAGATCGGCAGTACTTTGGCTGCAGATCAATTGTGCCGCTCCATTCTTTGGCAGCACTTCGGTGGCAGCTCAAAGAGGAAGAGAGGGACTGAGGGACCCGCCATTGAATTCCCACCGAAGACCCGGCCGTGCTGCCACAATAGCGGATGGAGTGCCGCCCCTTTGTATGGGCCGCCCCAAGCAACTGCTTCCTTAGTGCCTGGAGCCGGCCCTGTCTAAAAGTATAACATTTTCTTGTGAACCTGTACTAATATATAAACAAAGTTGAAAAATTTTAAATAAAAAAGCAATACACATTATTTAAGGCTTGCATTTGAATCAGATAGATTGTGGTGTAATTAAGGAATAAACAATGGAGAGGATACATAGTTCTTGTGTTTTTGGAGGGAGGGGGATTCTGTGCAGAGTCAGCCAGGGTTACTTGGCTGGATGGGTCATAGCTGTCCAGAAATTGGGTGTGGTGGACACTTAGCATGCTTATTAGCTGTTTTGTGGTTAAGCAGTCTGGTAGGACACATCCAGAGTCAGTATCTGAGAGTGGAACCAATGGGTATTCAAGGGGAGGGGGAGAAATTAATAAATAGGAGGAGTGAGAGTCAGACTGAAGAACTCAGCAGCAGAGCAGCACAAGGATCAGAAGAGTCTGCATAAGGATTGTTTCCATGGACTCTGGATTGAGTTTGCTAGCTCCCCCACCTCAATGGAAAAGAAGAAAACTAGAATTTGCTGCAGGCTGTGCAAATTGCAGAGACTCAAAGGGAGTTTGAAGGAGACCGTGGGTTGGACACCATTCCTTAACAATTCAAAGAAAAAATCCTCCCAAAGAACAGCCCATGGGGAGTGTGTATATGATTTAGTATATGTTGCATTCATACTTGTGATAGTAACAAGCACTAAAGCTGGGGGGACTCTCTGAAATTGTTGGGGCTTTTTTTAGAGTTGTTGACAGTATTCACAATTGTTTCAAGGATTATAAGTAAACTCGGTCTGGGACAATTCAATATTTTCATTAATGACTTGGATAACAGAGTGGAGAGTATGCTTATAAAATTGGCAGATAATGGAAGGCTTGCAGGTACTTTGCAGATCAGGTTTAGAATTCAAAATGAAGGATCTCAGGTTATAATGAATCACAAATAGAACATGAGTTAGCTATGAGATGCAGCTGTGAAAAAGGCTAATATTGTAGGGTATATTAACAGGAGTGTAGTATGTCAAATTCAGAATATAGTTGTTGCACTCTGTCAGCACTAGTAAGAACTCAGTTGGAGTACTGAGTTCCATTTTGGATGCCCCACTTTAAGAAAGATGTGGATAAACTGTTCCCCTTATGACCAAAAAGCCTAGTAGTTCAGGGAGTCACAGGATGTGGGAGACCCAGATTAAAGTCACCACTCTGTAGTAGGGATTTTCACCTGGGATAGGAGAGACGCAGGTGAGTGTCTAACCAGCAGGTTATAGAATCATTCTGATGCTCTGGCCCACTGAGTATTTAATTTTTTACAAAGTGGAAAAGCAACAACTGAGTGAGAGAGATTCACTGCAGAATAGCTCATAGCCTGGGGGTTAAGGCCCTCACTTGGGATATAGGAGATCTTGGTTTGTATCCCTGGTCTAAAGCAAGGATTTGGACCTAAGTGTCTCACATCCCAGGTGAGTGTCTTGGGTATAGGGTAGCACCGGGAGCATCACCTCCTCCTTAATTTTGTGAATGGTGACTAAGTCCCCTTGTGCATATACCATGAAAAACCTGAAAGACTGTTAAAAATGTTGAAATAAACCATTTTTACATTTTCAGTTCTCCTTCTTGATTTTCAACCAAAACAATTTGCTGAAATTGACCTAAATCTACATTTTTGGCAGGAAAAAGTTTTGGCTGAAAAAGTTCACCCAGCTCTGGTCTTTATTCATTGAAGAAGATTAGGGTTACTAGCATGAATAAGGGTTGCAGAATCATGCTTCTGAAGCATAGGCTGGCTTTGAAGAAATTTCCAAGTTAAACTGAAGCCGATCAGCCATATAAAGTTAGGCCTTTATCTTTATGAGTATTTAAAAAATAAAATCCCTTCTTGTCTCAGTTATAGTAAGTAGATGTAAGAGCCCGAGTATATAAACTCTTACTTCATGATGCATTTAAATCCACTCTTAAGAGTCTTGTGCATCCCAATGACAGCTAAGGATTTCTTTTAGGGCTGCAGAAAAATCCAAGTGAACACTTTGTTAGCCAATATTCTCTAGTTAGCAACCAATGAAAATATTGGATCAAAGTTTTCTATTTTCATTTAAAAGTCATAGAGATTTTTTTTTTAAAAGATTTCATCAGGTCACATTGATGTGAATTCACATCTCATTGTGTAGTGTCACCTTAGATGCAACAGGAAAGGATTTGGCATGTTGTCTCCTGATATACATTATGGTTTAGACCAGGGGTCGGCAACCTTTCAGAAGTGGTGTGCCGAGTCTTCATTTATTCACTCGAATTTAAGGTTTCGCGTGCCAGTCATACATTTTAATGTTTTTAGAAGGTCTCTTTCTATAAGTCTTTAATATATAACTAAACTATTGTTGTATGTAAAGTAAATAAGGTTTTTAAAATGTTTAAGAAGATTCATTTAAAATTAAATTAAAATGCAGAGGTCCCCGGATTGGTGGCCAGGACCCAGGCAGTGTGAGTGCCACTGAAAATCAGCTCGCGTGCCGCCTTTGGCATGCGTGCCATAGGTTGCCTACTCCGGTTTAGACAGACTCATATCTAGCTGAGCAAAAGTGGGGAGGCTCTGGGGAAACTGGGGAGATAATAAATAACTTAAAAGGGGGTTGCGGTGGATTTGGAGTCCACCTTTATACTTTTGGAATAGCAGGGGCAATTTCCTACATTTCAGAGGTATTTGAAATATTTCAAAGTAAGAAAAGCTTATTCCAAAAAAATGTAGCTTGACAGTGTGACAAGTTAGGTTCTTTGTAAAGATCAATAAAAATACACTAGACTCAACAAAATTCCAAGGCCTACCTCTCTGAAATTTCCCAGCCAATAAAGTTAGAATTATACAGTGTAGAAAATAGCAAGCATCAGCATTATATTAAAAATCAGATCAAGTCAAAGCATGTTTGGTAGATATCCATCAATCTCAGACAAGGTTCAGTCAGGAAATGCATGTGGTTTCAGTGGCCATTCTGCATTCTGTAGGTCTGCAATATAATGATCAATGGTCTCACCATTCAAGTGGTGGTGCTCCCAAGTGAATGGCTTGGTCTAGCAGTTTGTGGTCATCTTTGTGTTCCCCATGGAGTCAGCAGCAAGGTGAGGCTCTTGCTATGATACTAACCCTGAAGACTACCCTTGGTTATAGTGTTCAAATATACTATTGTAATTGCTTGAAAAGGAAGAGTTAACATGGCTCCAATCATACTGCTGGTTGGTGCTGCAGTATATAGAGAGAGCAGGAAGAGAATGAGACTTTTAATCATCTGAATTCTCAAAAGCTTTTTTAATTCTAAAAAAATTACACCCTCCTCTCCCCCCTGCACTTTTGGGGGGTAAAACAGCCTCTTCTGGTGTGTACCACTCTGGAATCTGACCAGTTTGGGACATGAAGAGACAGTCATTTTGGAGCATGAAGGCTAACAATTCCATCCAGGGCACTAATTAACTTTACTTTTATACAAGTACTCCTGCTCTTCTGTAGTTCTATGGAACCAATACTCACCTAATATCATAGCATGAGGAGAATAAATGATAGCACTGAGATACTAGTGATGAGAGATTCTATGATGCAGCCAAACAGGGAAAGAAGAGTCAAAGAAAGATACAGTGATATGTAAGGAGCTATTATATAAGTCAGGGATAATTTAGACTGCTACGAAGAG
Organism: Trachemys scripta elegans; assembly: GCF_013100865.1. Taxonomy (NCBI): domain Eukaryota; kingdom Metazoa; phylum Chordata; order Testudines; family Emydidae; genus Trachemys; species Trachemys scripta. The sequence goes on along the minus strand of NC_048302.1, from coordinate 66,601,107 downwards.
ATATGGGAGCTCTTTCTGATCATCTCTATATAGCTGTTCACCCTGTCCCTTTCCATTAGCCTCTTGGATATCATTGCTTTTACCTCTTGTCACCCTGAATGTCAGCATGACTCTCTTTTTTCTAATTTCTTTGCAGTTTGCTAAATGAGCAAACTCCTATGTTGGAGAAAAAGCTCTCCCGTCTTGTCTCCCACCTCTGGAAACATTGCTCATTCCTGGAGTGCTAAACTGAATTTTCCTCTAAAAAGCTGGTTCCCAGGCTTTTGTTCCCGTTATTTGTTATTTCCATGCTTCTCTGAAGCAATGAATCCTGGCAGGGATTGGAACCAGAAATAAAGCCCCAGACTAAAGGTCATTCTTGCTGTATTACCAGCATGAAGCAGAAATACTGTATGAAGTACCAGAAATCTTACAAGTGTCTTACAGCCAGATTTTGCACAATTAAATGGTTTGGACGTCACTGGATCTTTTGGGTGTTTATCCAAACTGACTCCAAAAGTTGAATCCTCTAGAGTGGTCCATCATTTGTGGAATTCATAGGATGACAAAATATAACCATCACTCCACACTTAAGAAGGACACTAATTTTCTATGCTTTCTCAGCCTGGCAAACTCTTCAATTTATGTAGTAGTTAGAATTAGGACTCCAATCCATGGCTCTGGCCACTTTGTGTTGGGTCTAGTGCAAAGCAGCCCTGGAACTCGAGCAACCGAGCTCATGACTCCCCCAACTTCTTGCATTGTGCACTCCTCTGCCAAAGCTGAGAATTGTGGCATAGGACTGTTGGAAACTTTTGCTACTCATTCCCATCTTGCCTGGTACCGTATGCAAATTCAATTTTTTATTTTTATATATATATATAGGAAATATTAAAGGTAAACATTTTTCATGCACACAACTCTTTATAGTCCTTGTTTATTGCAAACAAAATAAACCTGGCAAAATTCCTTCTCCTTCACTGGGCCATTCTACTCAACTTGAGCTAAACTTGAAAATCATCTGTATGCAGCATGCCAACGAACTAGAAGTTTTTCAAGTTAAGCTGACATGCTACTGGCATTAATTCAGCACTTTTATTTCTGGTGTAAAAATGATAAAAGGCCACTGGGATACAGGGTGTTCTTTTTTCTTAATTATTGTTTCACTTATATGAAGAATATTGCATTTTTAGAACACCACTTAATCCTCAAGTCTTTAGGAAAAAGAAGGGGAGGGGAGCACTTTTATTGCCACACAGTGAAGCTATGTTGCATAATAAATACAGCAAGAACAGGAGCAAAAATTAAAAATTGGTCAGTAAGAAATTTGCTTGACCTATTGATATTTGCACACACCTCTGGTGGTACTAAGCAGGTGATAGTTGTGGTTGGGGGGTGGGGGGGGTTGGATCTTGGCTTTTTTCCCCATGTTCAGTGGAATGTTTTGCTTATTATTTTTAGCACAACATTTCTATCATTTGAGACCTACTGCACAAACATGTTTAATTTTTAAATATATTTCTAAATTAATTTTTAATACAACTGCACTCTCTGGTGAGTAAGAAATTCTTTGCAGTGAAATCAAAGCGTTTGACTTAGGTAGATACATGGATAGGCTACTAGATAAATGCTGAATGATTACTATTCATATATTGTTAAATGTAAGAGTCATCAATTTTAATTGCACATATTCTTTTGATGTATTAGATCATATAATATTTGATATTCATTGTTTCTGTGCAATGTCTTACTGCTATGGTTACCAAAATATCAGTAGTTTAACAATTTATCTGACAAGAAGTGTATGTGTGACCTACAAAACATGGGAGGATCTTTAATTTCAGAGATTCATTCTACTCATTAAATGCATGTAAATCCCTTTGATATTAGGGTGTTGTGTACAAGCATAAAATAAATAGGCCACTGAAGCTTTTAAATTACTAGGGCCGCACACCCTGTAGAATGACATTGGAAGTCAGTGGGAGTTGAGGGCAGACACCACACCTGAGGGGGTGCACAGCAATTCATATGATTGATTCCATAACCTACTGTCTCACAGTGAAACATTCTTTTACTTCAACAAATAGACTATTGAATCTGGATCTTCGATAGCCCATTCCAGTGCTCTAATCACTGGAACAACCTTCTTCTTGCATACAACCATTTCCATTCAAAGGACATTTACCAACTACTATCACAGTGGTATCTGAAATACTACACTATGTATTTCTGTACAAGATTATAGGTGGAGCTGTCACCAGCACTTATAGATAAGGTTGCCTAATGCTTTTCCATTATAATACCCTCTTCTCAGTGGCTTATTACTTTGCCAAAATTTAACCATTAAGGCTGAATTTTCCATGCTGGTTGTCTTTCTCCAGCTGAATTTGTCGGCAAAGTTTCAGCATAAGTGGTTCAGCTGGCCCTGAAAACAAAGCTGAGGCAAAATGTTGTTTATCCACTGTTTAAAAAATTCTTACTGCTGCTGCATTGAGAAACTCTAGAACCTCTGTGGTCTGGGGAAGAGATTTGAAATATGGCAAAGGAGGTTGGGGGGATTGTTGCCTTGGCTTCAGGGATGTCTTTTTTGCTGTCCGTGAAAATCTACCCCAATGTAGCTGAGTTGTAAGCCTCTGGAAAGTGCAGTTTGCACATGCTCAGTAGAAACTCCAGCAGGTAGGGGCAAAAGCAGCTAAAGCAGGAACTGCTGTACAAGGGGGCAGGGACAAAAATAGGGCCCAGCTGGGATTCCCTCTCCCCTCAGCAACTCCCTGGACCAAGAACTGTACAGGTACCCAGGTGGTGCCGCTCCTCCGCCCAGCTACGTGGGTTTGGGAGAAAACCACAGCGAGCAGCCAGCCAGGGACTCCAGCCATTAGGGGAAGAAGCTGCCAAACCAGGGACTTTTGAATCTTTGGACACTTGAGAGCTTTTACAGGACTTTTGCTGCCCTGTATTGATTGGCTTTTTGCACCAACCCTCCTGCTTCCTCCCAGTTTCTTCACCTCCGCTTCACTCACACCTACCCCCCAGTTTCTCCCCTACCCTATGTCCCTCAGTCTTCCCTTTCCATTTAGCTGATCCCCTCCTAGACCCCTTCTCTCCCTCCCCTCACAAATTGTGGAACTAATATGACATTTCCTGCCAGGACATTGTTCATTTTGCTTGTGGTATATCCCTTTCCCACATGCTGTGTGCGTCTTATATATTTAGATTGCAAGCTGTTTGGGGCAGGGACCTTCCACTTATGTGTGTTTCTACAATTTACACAATGGGGTCCCTGTCTTGGTTGGCCCTTAGACTCTACTGTAATAAATGCTGACGATTTAATGAGAAGAAACTTGGTAGAGTTTGGAAGCTAAATTCTCCAAAGATTCCATTTGAACTGAGCATGCAGCAGAACTTTCCCTGCAATTGCTCCTCCCACTTGCTGGATCCTACTATGGTCCTAGGCACCAGAGCTAAGAGCAGGAAAGCTCTTGTGTTCTCATAGCTCTTCCTGTTAGTGTCAAGGCAGCGGGAAGGAAAAGGAGGATGCAACTTGAATTGAATGGTGCAGGGGCTCATTGACAGACTTTGGTGGGCGGGGAGAGGCACAGGAAGAGTTAAAGAGACCAGAATAGAATACACCAGGCTGGGGGAGGACATGTTAAGGGCAGGAAGAGTGTAATCATAATCAGTAAAGCACACTCCTGTCCACAACCAGGAACAGAACACAGGATTCCTGAGTTAATAATCCTCTGAAGTCCATTGAAAAAGCATAATGTCTCTTCCCCTTGTAGTGGCTGCTCCACATAGGGTATGTTTACATTGCAGCTAGGAACAAGCATCCTAGCCCAAGTAGAGAGACTCAGGCTAATGGGCCTTGAGCTAGCACCTTAATAATAGTGGTGTAGATATTGCTGCTCAGGCCCACTTAGCCCCCTAAGTTTCACATTGAGCTTTGTTTTCCTTCATCCTGTTCCATTGTTTGAGCCGCAAGAGCATTTGTTTACTCAGTATTGTGCTATAGCTGAGGAAGAGTGTGTGCAAATGTCGCTTTAAACTACACTTTTTTCACTCATTCTGGGGCTAATTTGGACTAGTCACTCCAAAGGGCCATTATAGTGTTGGAGATTGCCCTGCTCAGGAGCTCTGGCCATACCCTTTTGGCCATGTCCTGCTCAGGAGCTCTGGCCATACACATCCTCATTGTACAGCCAGGGAGAGGGGAGAGCGTATAGCTAGAACAGGTCTATTTTACTCAAGGATTCACCTCAAGCTGGGAGATCTTTTGAGATCCAGACAAAATGGCCTTAAGGACAGGGAGCTGCTTCTGCTAGTATAGAACAAAGCTGCCGTAGGACAGGTTCTACCACCCCTCCCCCCCCAATCTCCCTTCATGTGGACCTACAGACCCTTGGTGGTGAGTTCTTTTACCTATTTTCCTTTAGAACTATCAAGTCTTTTTTCCAGAAAATTTGTTGTCTTCAGTGTTTCCAGCTTAGTTGTGACAGGAATCAGATACTCTCTTATGGCCAAATTTTTCTGATAGATATTCTGAGAGTACTTTAATGAAGCTTACCTGGTCTCTTGTTGCTTATTCCTTACACAACAAAAATGCCTGCTGGGTGAAAGAATGCCAGATCTTTTCAGGGATTTTGCTTTTCTTGTGTATAGATTTTTAAAATTTCTCTCTCTCTCTCTCTCAAATGTGGATATCAGTGTATTAGGAACAAAACTAAGGACAAGATGTCAGTGAGCAACTTTAAATTTCCTCCTGTTACAGCTTTTCTCTCCAGCTGGACAACACTCTGTCAGCAGTGCATTATGTTTCACCCCTGTCTCCTACCCTTGGGAAAGCCAGTTTTATATGCTGTCAGAAAAGAAAATAGGGCACTTGCTAAACTAGAAAAATTAGTCAGACGAAGCAGAAAAGAGAAGAAAAACAGTGTGAATTGAGGTGAAGACAGAATGTCTCCATTTGAGCCAACAGAGGGGTTTGAGCTCCTAAGATCATATGCCTGTAACACTTGAGCTAAAAGATCAATTCAATTAGATAGTAGCTATAGTCGACTCTTATCTTCTTCTTATGGACCAGTCAGTAGCAGGTAACAACAATGTACGCTGTCCTACTATGGATTACAGATATTTCAGATATTACAAATTCAGCAAAGACCTGGCATTTTCATTTTTGCGAGTGATAACATTTTCTTTCAAATAGGAAATTCCTGGTTTGAGTTAATACCCTGGGTCAGAGGGTTTACTCACCACTAAGACACCTCCTCCTGGCTGCTCTGGGGACTAGCTCCATTCAGGTCTGACATCCCCCTCCTTCATTTGCACTCACCAAGCCCCTCTTGCTATTTGGGACTCAGTGCAGTCCCTCTTCATGACTTAGCCCTCCAGAAGGTCAATATAGTCCTCCCCATATGGGGTAGCAAAGTCTCCCCAGACCAACTGTGCAGGTATCTTTTAAGGCCATCCTCTAATCTAAGGCCATGCCACGTTCCCCAATGGCAGATAGGGGAAACCAGACCCACCCCCTACTTCAGATCCCATTGCTATGTTCCTGTGCTCCTTTGTACTTCCCTTCTCTTTCTCGGTATTCTAGCCCACCCACGGGGTCTAATTCAAGCTCCATAGGGAGCAACTGTAATCTATTTCCCCTACTCCTGTTCTCAGCTTCCTAGCTTTGTACCAGCCCAGCCTACATCTGCTCATCTGAGCTTCATCTTCCATTAGGGTTTGGGTATCCAGCCTAATTCTCTCCTAAGTGTGGCCTAATAAGTTAATTAGCCCTTCCAAGTCACCTTGGTCCCTTCAAGGAAGGTGTGTAGTGAACATCCCATCACATCCTGACACAGCATCCACTGCATTCCTTCTAATGGATACTCAAGTAAGTTAGGCTGAAAAGTAAGTTAGCTCTGAAAAATATTAGATCCACGCCCTGTGAAACTGCCCTATCGCACTACAGGATTGTTAAAGCCAGAGAAGAACAACTATGTCTACTACCAATGGATATAGTAAATATCTTCTTCAGAGAAGCACACCTGTCAAATGTCTTGAAAAATGCAATAGTTTTCCCCAATCCTCAGGTAGCCAACACTCAACCCTGAAAATCTCTCCAACTAGCCTCCCAGCTTGAAGCTCCCATTCCTGGGCAAAATAATTGAGATAGTACTAACAACCAAGCTCCAGCAATATTTTGCATCAGTCAACATCTTGGATGCCTCACAATCAGGTTCCAGCCCGGGCACAGCACAGAGATAGCTCTAGTGGCACTAAAAGATGTTGTCTTCATGACCATAGACACAGGTAAGATATCCAGCTTATACTACTGGACTTCTCTGCAGCCTTTGGTACAGTGAACCATCAGATACTTCTAACATGCCAATATGACATTGCAGGAGAAGATAGCCCAATCATTCCTTTTCAGCATAATTAAGGGAGTAGTGATGGGTAACTGGTCCTCTTCTCCAAAGGCCCTCCCCTGTGGGGTCCCCAGTGTCTCAAACTATCCCTACTTCCCTTCAATATCTATGTGAGACCACTGGGAGAAGTAGTGAATTGCTACTAAAATGTTGGAATATAATACCTACAGGAAATCGGCTTTTAAAAAAGAGCAGCTGGCTCAAGTTGAAGAATGAAGTGATGCTGGTCAGAAAGGGAAAATGCTTTGAACAGCTGGATGTTGTCTCCACCTTCCACTGAAGGCCTGCGGCCCTCATTTGTCGAAGTGATATGAAGCCTTGAGATTCTGTTTGACTCCTTGCTAAATTTGGATGACTAAGTAGCATCAGTTTCAAAAAATGCCTTCTTTCACTTACTGCTTGCTAGGAAACTTTATCCCTTCCTCCTGAATGAGGATCTGGCCACAGCAATTCATGCACTTGTCCACTTCAGGTTGGATTATTGTAATTCACTGAACGTAAAGCAGAATGTGAAGATAATGCACAGGCTCAAGCTCCAACAGAATGTGGCTGACCACCTTCTCCATGGCTCAGGCCACTGTTAGAACATCAGGCCTGTGTTCAAGTCCTTCCAGTGGTTCCCAGTCAGCTTCTGATCCCACTTTTAGGACTCTGACCATCTTTAGAAAACGTTGCAAAACCCTCCTCGTAGAACGCCTTTTCACTGTAAGTGATGCTCACAATTCAAATAGCCATTTTATTCCCAAACACCTCTCCGCATACACCCTGAAAAGACCCTACCCCAAGCAGAGTGTGGACCCTCCAAAATGGATAAGTGGGAGGAACTCCATGAAACTCATTAGGGTCTTCGATATTATTATTGATTTTACAGGGAAGGTGCTCAGATGCTATGGAGATAGTCAGCAGTGTCAAATCCTAAAATAAACCTATAGATAGTAGTAGTAATAATAATCAACCACCATTTCTGTATTCATCTGTTTCAGTAGAATGTCAATATGTTACATCATATGTATTTGTAAAATGCTTAATGAATACTGAGCCATGACTGAGAGCCAAGATGTTTTCAAAACCTGGTGAATGTATGCTTGTAGAGTATATTAGATCAATAACATAAATGCAAATAGCTGCTAGTAAACTATATCCATTCTGTTTTTAGATTTCTTTGTTAGTTATATTTTCTGTTACTTAAATAATAATAATAATCTCTCCCTGTCTGCTGCTAAAGTTGCAATGACCTGCTTCTAAGTCAATAGTCTTTGTTTTTTCCTCCCCACCTGGCTTAGGCACTTGAGCTCTTTGATGGCCTTCAAAGGTTAAAAAAATTCAAAGACTATTAAGTTTCAGTGTTTCTGAAGAAAATCACAAGTACCTATTATCTTAGGTCTAATCATAGTGAGGGAGTAAACAGACCTCTCCAAATCTGTTTCAGTCTTTGTTGATGAACCTCACAATACTTGGAATAAAAATTTAAATGAATCATTACACACATGTCATTCCTCATGAAAGGCACTGTGCATTCCAGAACTATTTAGCCTTCATATCACCCATGTTCACCTCTTGATTAATTTAGGAGATCTCTTAGGGAAAAATATAAAGAGGGAAGATAAAGTCACATTTAAAAGAGAAAGTAATGCTATGAGGTAGAATGGCATTTCAGGTAAAACTTTAAAATAAGTGTAAGAAAATAACCATCATAATTACACAGAACTGAACACTTATACTAAAACTGATAATAAAAGTGGAAAACATACACAATCTTAGTAATGTTGTGTGAAGTACTATATACACAGGATTATAGAAAGTAATAAAGCAGATTTTGCCTGAAAAGTATTAACCAGTTTAGACCTGAAAAATCTCTGAAGATGAATCAGCTATAGAAGGAATATGACAAGTAGCCTTTGCTTGATTCCCAAAGGCCAACAATCCAACACAGGGAATCTTATAGCAACTAATAATAGAATAGAATAAATATTGAATGGAAGAATTGGTACTAAAAATATCATCTATGTGGAGTAACCCTCTAAAGTATATAGGTCAGAAGTAACAATTGTTTGGCTGAGATTGATTGGTGTTTGAATGAGATTTCTATTCTCACTTTGCTTTATGTTGCTTCATGTGCCATGCATTGTAACTGATACAGGAAGAGGAAGGCATATTGTGATGCATCAGCAGTTAAGAAAATAATAAGGCATTTTTTTATTAGCTGCTAGCTATCCTTTCATACCATATATAATTCGTTCTGAATTATTATCATGCAGACTCCTCTGCACACCCTGATGCTATGCAGCTTGACAATAAATTATAAATTTATAATACTGTACATGTTAGAAATAGCAGCATTGCATAAACTGATGAAAAAAGCTCCCCAGGGTCTTGCTAGGAGCAGTTTTCCTTGTATGTCCTCCAAGTTTAGAAGGTAAACATAAGCAATAATCTATGATGAATTGTTATTGCTATGAGCAGTTATATTGGACACATAAATTGCTCAGTTGCCTTCAGAACTCGGTAAATGGAAGTATCTGGTATAACCATGCTGCTTACTGTGTGCTATTGATATAGAGATATACATCATTTTAAAACACATTATCCCCATTCTTGCTGAGCTTCTTTGGTACATCATGGGAGTTCCATGACCACATTCCACCATGGGAGATGGAGTCTAGCTAGGGAGCCCATCCCATAGAGGAGCATTCCGCAGCTGAAAGAGTGGGACTGCCCCTGTGCAACAGCTTTCTCACTCAAAAATTTCCCACATAGATGTTCTCGCCAATCTCATTCCATTAACATAATCTTATCAAATGTTCCTTATATAATTAATTCAAGTCTTGTGGTGATGAGGGGATGGTGAAGCAACAGGTGGAGATGACCGCTGGCATTCATAGCCACTATCCTGAATGTAGGTGGCCTTGGGACTAGTCATCTCTGTTCCTGGGGCAGTGGAGAAGTTTGGCAGCATCCTAGGTGACTGAGAAGCCCTTTTTAGGATAGCACTGCTCACCCTTTACAAAGAGAAGGGGCTAGAAAAGATGCCGTAAACATTGCCTGCCCCATAACAACTGGCCAGACTACCATGGCTGTCAAATAATCCTATAGCTGTCGAAAAACAATACAGAAGAAAAGACCCATTCTAGGAGCAGGGAATGTCCACACTCTTATGGATGGAGGTGATGTATGAAGGCCTGAGAGAAGAACAGCTCTTGTTTCCAGAGAACTCACCCGCTACAATATTGATATTGCCGCACTGAGTGAGACTAGATTGGCTGGAGAAGTTTCCATCAGTGAGCTTTTGGAAAGGAAAAGCAGAGGATGAAGACAGGATCTGTGGAATTGGGTTTGCAATTAGAATGTCTTTCCTGAAACAACTACCTGACCTCACTGTTGTCCTGAATGTATGGCTCATGAAACTTTGATTCCCTCTGAATCCTTTACGGCATGTCACTGTCATCAGTGTCTATGTGCCTACACTGACCAGCACAGAGGAAAGCAAGGAGCAGTTCTACTCTGATCTGGACTCCAACATCAGATCAACCCTGCATATGACAAGCTTAAACTGCTGGGATACTTAAATGCTAGTGACAGCAGTGATTGGAGAGATGTGATAGGATGACATGGAGTGGAAAAATGAACACCAATAGAGTCTTCCTCTTGAGTAAATGTGCAGAACATAGTCTGCCCATCATTAACACCATCTTAGGATAGAGTGACCAATAGCAAGTCCTTGAGAGAGCAAACACAACCAGCATCGGGAAATGCAATTGATAGCACAGCTTAGGTGGACTGGACATATCTTCAGAATGGAAGACCACAGTCTCTCAAAACAGATATTGTACTGGGAGCTGAGGCAGGGCAAAAAGAAAGAAGGGTCGTCTGTATAAGCACTTCAAAGATAACCTGAAGAGCAGTCTCCAGTGGGTTGGCATCAATCGCAAAGAACTCTAGCAAATGGCTCAGAACAGGACTCACTGGCAGTCTCTGACAAGATCGGCATACAACTGGTTTGAGCAGGAACGATGAAATCATCTCCAAGCTGTACATGAAAGGCACCACAGAGCTGCATCATCAAACATCATAGATACAGACTTCCCAGGCCCTCAGTGTGACCAACCCAGTGCATCAGTGTTCAGACTTCAAAGTCATATGCATAGCCATAGATGAGAATTGCGACAATATCGTCATCATCAGTGATAGACTACCAACACCAAAGGAGACATTGTCAGATGGACAAACGGGATTAACATGCATAGAAAACATGCAGATATCACATGACCTATTTGATATCAAAGTCTCTGGATATTTCCATCCAAAGGGTACAGACCTTTGTAGCCCTCTTCCCCAAGGATGAACAAACTGGACGGCAATTATTGGATACCTTAAATCTCCTAAGAGTTTCTAAGCTTTTGATTTAATCAAATGAATGATATAATCACCTTTTTAATCTTCAAAATTCCATTGTCAAATTAAATGTGTTTTCATCTAAAAATAGCTGCTTAGATACAGTTTGATAAGTTGTACTAGAGTATGGATCATAATCAGTCAAAGCATGTTTAATGGGAGGAAAAGAAGAGAATTAGTTACACACTGGGAAAATAATCCTCTTTCTACAATTGTAGAGATAATGAACAGTTGCCTGAATTCCTTTTTTATTTGCTCTCTCCTTTTTGGTTAGGTCATTTTTCATTACCTGAAGGCCCTTGGGAGTTTATTTTAGTCCCATCGGATTGTCAGCTTCACAAAAGCAGTTTCTAATTGGCATTGATTTTAGGAAAGATACCTGTCTGTTCAATCATGAGGTGTGGATCAAGTCAGGCTCTGTAAGTTCACATGATGTGAACAGGAAGACATTCACCTGACAGCTCCCTGCCCAAAGGTGAATTGTCTATAGATGTAGTGATCTATAAAGATACCAGAGAGTTTTGGAAGTTTTGGACTCTCACTTTTTCTTTTAATTAGCATCTTTTGCCAAAATTTGTTCCAATTCCTGATAGAAAACTTTATCATCAGGGCAGAGAGGAATTGGACACATATGTAGTTTTCACCCAGGTGCAGTAGAATCTCAGAGTTACAAACACCAGAGTTATGAACTGACCAGTCAACCACACACCTCATTTGGAACCGGAAGTATGCAATCAGGAAGCAGCAGCAGAAACAAACAAACAAAAACAAATACAGTACAGTATTGTGTTAGACATAAACTACTAAAAAATAAAGGGGAAGTTTAAAAAAAGATTTTGACAAAGTAAGGAAACTGTTTCTGTGCTTTTTTCATTTAAAGTAAGATGCTTAAATGCAGCATTTTTTTCAGCATAGTAAAGTTTCAAAGCTATATTAAGTCAATGTTCAGTTGTAAACTTTTGAAAGAACAACCATAATGTTTTGTTCAGAGTTATGAACATTTCAGAGTTATGAACAACTTTCATTCCCGAGGTATTCATAACTCTGAGGTTCTATTGTAGTTCAATCATATCTGGAGCTCGTGGTAAAGTGGCCCACATCTACAAGGACTAAGATTCAGTGTGTAATATCTCCTTCCTCTTGCCCCAAATTCCCCATGTGAAAATTGGGGATGGAAGCATGTTTAGATCCCTGGAGACTGAGGTGAGAAAAATAAGCAATGTATGTAGATTAGATGTGGATCTTTGTGGAATGAATTAGGGGGATCATAGATGAAAGGTTCCAGTTCAACAGGATATGAGGGAACTTATATGATGCTTCAGCCAGGAACACAATAAAGGAGGAGAGGTCTTGATTCCCCAGAGGGCTCATTTTATCACCACACAGCAATGTGAGCAGGAAGGATGGTCTTGTAGTTAAGGCACAGGGCAGGGATTCAGTAGATCTATATTCAGTTTACAGATCTGCCACAAACTTCATGTGTGATCTAGGGCAAGTCACTTAATCTCTCTGTGCTGCCATAAAATGGGGTTAATAATTCTTCCTTTCTCTCTCCCTGTTGTCTGTCTTGTCTATTTAGACTGTAAGCCCTTTAGGACAGGTATCTTACTATCTTTTGCACAGTGCCTAACATAATGGGCCTCTAGGCAATACCATAATGCAAGTAGTAAAGTGCTTCATCCTTCATAAATGGTGTGGCACTGGAACATGAGACATACATATCCTATTAACATTGCTGAGGCCCCTGTCATGCAGGGAACCTCTGTGGCTTCGGACGTTACAGCATTTTCTGCAGTGACCCTGTCTTCACAAATGTAGTTTACAGAAAGTAGAATATTGAAACTTGAAAGTCCTGTAATCAAAAGCATGGCTTGAGAAGTACTCAAAGTACATCATGCATAAACTTTACATAATGTATTAAATGGAAATGTTATTGATTAGGTATATGTATAGAAAATACTGGATTAAATTCATGTCTGGTCCAACTCTATTGAAATTAGAAAGAAACCAGGGGAAATGGATTTTTATAAGCAGAACAACAAAATGAAAAGGGATGAACATTAAAGTACATGTTGTTACATGAAGGTTGAAGTTGACCCAATAGGTCTATTGGGTAAAATACTGGATTCACTGAATTGATTTGGATGGCTTGAGTGCATGCTATTCAGAACACAAGAAACTCAAATCCCCAGCATTTCCTTTATCTCTTTTGGAATAGTTTGACTGGTGATTATAGCTGTGTAAGCAGTTAGGGTGTTTCATGAGGTAGAGAAGCAAATGTACAAATGAAAACATCAAACACTTCAAGACTGTTTGTTTGTTTTCCCTTAAAACTTGTATTGCCCAGGGTGCCGAGGAAAGCAATATTTACAACTGACAAAACAAATGGGTTTTGCCTTGCCATAAAACAAAACAGAAAAACTGCACTGTGGGCCATCACCTCAGCCCTGTGGTGACTAGGCATGGAATCCCCCTTATTCTTCTCCTCCTCCTTCCCAAGCCACTGTTACACAATTTTCTGCCTTTCTATTTGGGACCTTAATTAACCTCCAATCTCCAGTGTTGTCTTATCTTTCCCTGAGCAAGTGGAGGAGGAAGCAAAGCCAAGTTTATACCAAAAGATCGTCTTACACAATAATGGATGAGTGATAATGGCAGTTTTCCCATGTGGTAAGGAAAGAGAAAAACAGGCTAGCAAGATTAGAAAACACAATCAAACATGGCTCTTGGCCCATTGCCTAGTCCGCACCCTGTAATTCAATAAAGGATGGTAAGTAGTGGTAATCCTGAGTTTCAATACTTCTTTTCAAGTTTGGAGCAAAGGTAAAGGAACATTTTGGTACTGAATATCGTGTGCTAAATATTGTTCTTTGATCTTGATTTTTTTACCCCTTTTTATTTGTGTTGTCTTGCTCTTATTAACTCCTTTGTCCTCTAGGGTGACTGTCAGTGCAGTAATGTAGTACAGCTCTGCTTGGGAAATAAGGTTTCTTGTTTCTGCTGGAGCTACCTCCATTTTCTTTTCCACATCCATACTCAATGGATGTTTTAAGACTAATACAGAACATAAGAAATGTCCTTCTTTCCACAATGATTAAACTTCCATTCTCTGTCATACAGTAGCTCAGTGTTGGGGACATCAAATAAGAGCATAGGATAGATAGTTTCTGATACAGGGAAGACTGTGAACTCAGGCCTTCTTACCTTGGAGATACGCAACAAGCTGATACGCTGCTGCCTGGCAATTGTACATTATTTTTATAAACTATTCACATAGTTTGTGACATCAGATGACTCCCTATTCAAGAGGTCAGATTGGGAAAACAAAGTTGGTGGTACCCTTCCAAAGTAAGCTCTGATCGTTGAATTGCCAAAATGAAACATGACTCATAGTACATTGTGCAGTGATCATGTAACCACTCCCATTCAATGTTGTGCTCTGTCCCCCTGTAGGAGTGGTTGGACTACATATAAAGGCTAATGAGGCTGCTACAGCATTGGCTAACAAACTGTGGTCTTTTAATCGAGGCTGTAGAGTCTAATGCATTCAGATATAGAGGTCCCATGTTCAATCTCCACTGCCGACTCACCCTGGAGTGGGATATTACAAGCAGTGGATCATACAGGGATTGGAGTAGGTTACATACAAAATAAGTTTGTGAGTGTTCTATGGGCTTCTTGAGTTTGGTTGCATTCGTTACACACCGTTCATGGGTTTTTTTAAATCTTCCTCGCAACCATAAGAGAAAACAACTTAAAAAAAAAAGTCAGATTTTGGAGAGCAAGATAGTAGTGTCAGACAAGAAACAAAATGGCATATGGATATGTACTGATTTTTTTTTTCTGAGCTCTGGTCACGCAAGGCAAAATATGTGCTATGCTCTCATTCCTGCCTGAAGACAGAAGGAATTTTATTTGCATGAAGTGCAAGTTGATGGGTGTGTTGGAGGAAAAAATTCTTAGATTAGAGGGGCAAACTGAGATACTACTGAGAAGCTGAGGAGTTCCTATATAGGCAGATTCAGGAACCACCAGTGCCCAGGTTCAAGCAAGAATGGAATTGGCCACCAAGGAATGAGAAAGAGAAGAAGTCAAAGGTGTGGCATGGCCATTCATAACCACCAGAGGCAGAAGGTCATTACAGCATTCTACGTGGCTAGAGACAGAAGCCATGGCCACCAGAGAAAAGAGGACCAGGAGAAATTCCACACAGAAGTTTCAAATTGAAATCAGGTCCTCAAAGTGGAAACTTTGGAAGATACCTCTCAAGATCCAGAAGGTCCAAGTGAATGGAAAGATGTACAGGACACACAGCGGAATCCATGACACCACATCTGCACTACTATTTTTACCCATATGAGGTAGATTAAAGCTAGTGTGAGTATGCCTACCCATGCTACAATTGCACCTTCATTCGTGCTGTAGACATACCCTAAATTGCAGTGTAGATGTACCTATGACAAAATGACAATATCCTGAACAATCCTTATGGAATTAAGATTGTCCCAACTAGTAAGAAAATCAAGCCCATAAAGAGTTCTCCAGCTGTCCAAGGAAGATGGACAATCCTTGCTGGAGACTCAATACTCAGGAGAATTGAAAGAAAATTGTGCAAGGGATATGAGGACAAGAGGACCATGTGCTGCCATCCTGGCGCAAAGGGACAAGACATCATTCTGAGATCAGAAGGGCTTCTTGGATGGGCAAGGATCCATTGATGATTGTTCATATTGGCACTAATGACACTGTGTTGCGGGATATCTAGCAGAGAGTAGATGACTCTGAGAGTAGAGGGAACTCAAAGGCATGCTAAAGAGGAAGAATGTCCAAGCAATCCTCTCTGAGATTGTTCCTGTCCCACAAGCAAAGGAAGACAGAAGGCAGAAGAGTCTGGAAGTGAACTGCTAGCTAGGTAAGTTGTGTAGGGTTTGGGTTTTGTGGAACACTGGGTACTTCTGTGGGGAGAGGGAAGCTGTATAGTTTGGATAGTCTCAACTTCAGTACAAGGGGGACCAATCTCCTCAGGAACAGGCTGGGTAGAGTAGTTGGGGTGTGGGGGAAATAATAATAAAAGGTGAGTGTAAAAATAGGGAAGATATGAGCACTCAGCACAAAATTGAGATGTCAAGAACAAAATTAATCAAGGAACCAAAGAGAAGAAATTCTTTAATTGCCTATACACCAGTGCTAGGAGCCTGGCTAACAAACAAGGAGAATTGGAATTGCTCATGTATGAGCATAAATTCCGTTTTGTTGGTATTACTGAAACCTGGTGGGATGAGCCACATGTCTGGAATGTTAAAATCCATGGTTATAGCCTGTTTAGGAAGGATTGAGTAGGCAAAAGAGGAGGGGGAGTGGCATTCTGTCAAAAATGGCATTACCTGTTTCCGAGTCACTGAAAACTCATAAGAAAATGATCTTGAATGCTTATGGATCAATGTCCTAACAGATAAATCACAAGATGGGGAATTAGTTAGTGTCTGCTATAGACTATTAAATCACACCAAGGAGCAGGATGACCACCTCCTTATGCACCTGTCTATAATGTGTAACGGGGGGGAGGGAACTGCATAATCATGGGGGGACTTCAATTTGAATGACATATGCTAGAAGTTTTATACTTCCAGTACTAAAACATCCTTGGAATTTCTAAACATTATAGATGACAATTTCCTAACTCAAAAGTGTTGCAGTCAACACCGGGGAATTCTTTATTACACCTTGTCCTAACAGATAAAGAGAAACTGATCACAATAACTAAATATTAATTAGGTACAAGTGGTTATGACTTGATCATATTTCTAATGTGTGAGCAAAATGAAGTCCAGACCAGTTATTTATTTATTTATATATATATATATATTTAATGAAATCTAGAGCAAAGGAAATATATATTTGGTGCTTTAATAAGGCCAATTACATAAAGCTGGGACAAAGAATTAAATCAGGAAAATGTGAAGCATAATGTGGAATCATTTAAGAACATCTTACTAAATACCCCAACACCCACAATCCCAAAACTGCAGAAGATAGCTGTGCTGGTTTAAAAAGGACCTGGTTTACAGGGGAAGTGAAGGTAGTGATAAAATGTATAAAATAATATATAACAATGGGAAGAAATGAAAAGCTGATAGTTATGTATAAAAATCAGAAGTTGGGTATATAGGGGTTTGCTTGGTAAACTGGACACAAGCAAACAATGTGTTTTAATACAGCTAAATGTAAATGTATACATCTAAGAACAACAAAGAATGTCGGACGTACTTATAGAATGGGGGCGGGGAGTCTCTATCCTGAGAAACAGTGACTCTGAAATAGATTTGGGGTTGTAGTGGATAATCAGCTAAACATAAGTTCCCAATGTGATAGTGGGTCAAAATAGCTAATGCAATTCTGGGATGGACTAAACAGGGGAGGAGGAGTACAGAGATTATTTTACCTCTGTATTGGCACAGGTACAACCGTTGCTGAAATACTATGTCCAGTTCGGGTACCCATAATTCAAGAAGGATATTGGTAAATTAGGGAGGGTTTAGAGAAGCGCCATTTGAATTATTAAAGGATTAAAAAATATGTCTTACAGTGAGAGACTCAAGTAGCTCAATCTATTTAGCTTAATAAAAAACAACATTAAAGGTCGTTTTGATTAAAGTCTGTAAGTATCTACATGGGGAATAAATATTTAATAATGAGCTTTTCAATCTAGCAGAGAAAGGTATCACATGATTCAATGGCTGGAAGTTGAAGCTAGACAAATACAGACTGGAAATAAGGCATAATTTCTTTTACAATGAGGGTAATTAGCCATTGGAACAGCTTACCAAGGGTTGTGGTGGAGTCTCCATCACTGACAATTTTTAAATCAAGATTGGATATTTTTCAAAAAGATATGCTCTTGGAATTGTTTTGGGGGAGTTCCATGGTCAATGTTATAGAGGAAATCAAACTATATTATCACGATTATCCATTTGGCCTTGGAATGTATGAATTGGAATTTATGAAAGTCTGTAAATAGCTTTAAATAGAAAAAAGCTACTTCACAACTCTTAGCATTCTCTCCCCTACTCCAGTGTAATGCAAGTAGGGTAATATTTGAAAAATGCAGTACATCTAATTCTCTCCAAAATTATAATATTAGTATTAATAACAACATTTGGCATTTATATCTTGGCATCTTTACATGTCAAAAGCACTGAACAGATATAAATTCCTTAAAATGTGAACTTCAATTTTACCCTCACATTGTCTTGTTTGTCTCTCTGACAACACAGAAATACTGTCTGATCTATGACTTGGATCCAAAGCCAAATGAAGTGAAAGGAGAGGCCTTCCGCTGATTTCAATAGCTTCAGATCAGACACTTAATAGAATTAAGAGAATATGAGCTTCTAATTTATCTTACAATTACTTCTGTCATTTTTTGTGTAACATATTAGTATCTAACATGATAGATTGCTAGCAGTGCTAAGGAAATTATTGCAATACACGTCACCAATTATTGGTGGCAAGCTCCATTTACTGTCTAATCACTTTATATGTGGGTTATTCTGTTAATCTCCTATCAAATGTTAATATTATGCACATAGAATGAAAAGATTTGGGGCTGGATCTTAAGCTAGTGTAAATTGGCATAGTACCATAGAAATGAATAGAGTTAAACCAGCTAAGGATCTGACCCATTGTCTTCTCTTGTTAATGTGTTGAATCCCTCATCAGAATCTCTAGATTTCATTATATGAACAAGATCCAGCTGTAATAACTGTGTCAGAGGACAGGAAGAAACTGATAGCAAACACCCCAAAAAAAAGGGGGGGGGGTGTTTTTCCCCTCCTGATGCTATCAATAAATTTGTGAAATAACATTTTCAATTTTGTCATGGTTAAAAGGTTACTATTGTGGAAGTTTCAATTTTCTGTCTCCCTGGCAAAATCAAAATGAGATCATTAGGAGTGAGATTAACTCAGAAGTTCTGGGGTGGTGGGGAGAGAAGACATGAGAAAAGGAAAGCTCGTGATTTTTATTTCACCTCTAATCAAAAACAGAGAACTTGGGAAAAGTTTTGTGGGGAGTAAGATTAAAAATAAAAGCCAAAATTCACCAAGCTCAGTTTGTCTTGAG
Source organism: Trachemys scripta elegans (assembly GCF_013100865.1). Taxonomy (NCBI): domain Eukaryota; kingdom Metazoa; phylum Chordata; order Testudines; family Emydidae; genus Trachemys; species Trachemys scripta. The sequence continues at coordinate 66,582,202 of NC_048302.1, read as the reverse complement.
AATACAATTTATATCTTTGGAAAATTTTAATGATGAGGTTGGGGGCAGGCATCTGGGCGATTTAGAAAATTAAGAAACATTTAAAATAAACATTTGAAGTAAATTAGTTGAAAGCTGCCATTTAGATACTGCTGCATGCTACCAATTATTTACATTATGCAAAAGATGGCTATTTCTAGAATAGGGAATAAATATGAGAAGCCATTATACTCAGTGCCCTGTGATTGGTGGGTATTTTGACATCCAGAAGTAAGAAGTTTACTTGTAGGAGCACAGAGGAGATGGAATATCAAAGAGAAAAGTTATTTTTATTAACAGCTATGTAGTGCAACACGAAAGTAAAATCAATGCATTAAGAGGAAGAGACAGAAGCACTAGTCCCCAAAGGGGCTAACAGCTTATGAAGATGAGTCATAACACTTAGGGGAGCAGAAATTTCGACGTACATTTTTTTTAAGATAAAAAGAAAGATTATTCTGCAGAGGTAAAAAGGATGCCAGCACTGATAGGAATGTATATATTGCTTAGAGAGGATAGCTCACAGTCAAAATAACTAGCACTCAACTAAGCTCTTTCTGTCATTATGCCATTTTATGAAAATGAGAGAGAGTAACATAAATCTGGGAAATTTGGTATCAAAAATATTATCAAGATTAAAAGTTGGCAATAACTTTGCTGTATTGCTCTGCTTCACATCTATCTATCTATCTTTACTGTGTTCATCTGAGATCTCCCAAAAATGTGCCCTATCTACAGTAAAGACTCCTGCCTATGTGTAGTTACTGCCCTTGTTCCCTGAAGACAACAGTTAGCATGTGTAGTTAAAAAACATAATTTGTTGTCATTTTCTTTTCAATTATTATATTTTCGTTCCCCTCCTACTTCCTCCTCCTTTTTCTTCTTCCTCCTCCTTCCCATGCACACATTCCAAATGATCTAAACATAGAATGATAGGACTGGAAGGGATGTCGAGAGAGGTCTTCTAGTCCAGTCCCCTGCACTCATGGCAGGACAAAGTATTATCTAGACCATCGCTGACAGATGTTTGTCTAATCTGCTCTTTGTGGAATCTCCTTCACTGGAGATTTTTAATCTCCCTAGGCAATTTATTCCAGTGCTTAATCACCCTGACAATTAGGAAGTTTTTCCTAATGTCCAATCTAAATTGCTTCTTGTCCTGTCCTCAGAGGTTAAAGAGTGCAATTTTTCTCCCTTCTCCTTGTAGCAATCTTTTATGTACTTGAAAACTGTTATCATGTCCCCCCGACATCTCTTCTCTAGACTAGACAAACTCAATTTTTTCAATCTTCCCTCATGGATCATGTTTTCTAGACCTTGAATCACTTTGTTGCTGTTCTCTGGACATTTCCAGTTTGTCCACATCTTTCCTGAAATGTGGCGCCCAGAACTGGACACAACAGGCCTCAACTGGAGTAATCAGGACAGAGTAGAATGGAAAAAAATACTTTTCCTGTCTTGCTTACAACATTCCTGCTAATACATTCCCAGAATGATATTTTGTTTTTTTTTTTTTTTTTTTTTTTTTTTGGCAACTGTATTATATAGTTGACTCATATTTGGCTTGTGATATATTTTATGCTTTTTGGATATGTCACCAGAATGCCGCAAGACGTTAAGCGTTCTCCGGGTGGCTTGTAACATCCGGGATAAAATTCCACCAACTGAGGGGTGGAGGTGACTCAGAGGCAGACCACGTATTACATAGGTGCATCAAGTCTGTTCTAGCATTGGACTCTCAGACCGTCAAGCCCTTGGAATGGACCAAATGATCACTACAGCCGACAGTTCAGCTAAGCATTGAAGAAGCTCAGGATCAGGAGAACCACAAAAGTGGCCTCTTAACAGACACAGCACAGATTCTTATCCCCCCCCCTTTTTTTTTTCTTTCTTTCTTTCTTTTTTTCTTTTTTTCTTTTTTTCTTTTTTTTTTTTTTTTTTTGGCTTATCTTTCACTTAACTCCTTCACTCACAAACCAAGGTGAACAATATATGCACTCACTCTTATATAGAAAATATATTTCCAGCTCCCCCACCACCATCCCCTATAAACTAATCATACTACAATATTTACAGATTAAGTGGAAGAAAGAGCAATATTGTTATTTCTATATTAAAAAATGTTGGAGACCTGCAGATATTACAATAGTGGGGTGGGAACTAGATAAACACGTACTGTAGATAGAGTAGGCCCTTCAATTTCACAAAAATATGTAATTATCGGTCAGTTATAGCTGTAATCTATGTGTGTATCTTGATAGTTATTAAGCCTATGTTTTAGTTTAATGATGTGATTTGTTATTTCAAATAGTTGTTGATCTTAAATGTTAATTTTCTCTCTGTTTTAAAATGTATAGCTATAGCAACATTAACTTTAAAGATATTTTGCCTTTGAAAATAGAGTACATCTATTAGTTCTTATTTTCTCTATCTTGTTGTTTGCAGTGTGGGTTGTCTGACAATAAGAAGTATTATAAAAAATAATGCATTCCATTATTCCTCAGATAAGAGGCAGGTGTAATTGCATTATGGGAACTGATTTTTTTTTTTTTCTATGCAGCTTGGTTCTTGCCTGCAAATCTCTTCCAGGAATGAAGCATTAAAGCAATGTTATTTGATATGAAGCGTGTTCTGAATGGCTTCAACCCCCCACTCAGAATTCTGATAACCATGATAACCCTATTGCTTTACCTCATATCTAATTATGTTACTCTTCAATACATAAGAGTGTGGGGGGTGTTGTACAAAACATTTTCATATAACTGGAATAAAGTGCTTCGCTTGAGTTTCTAAATAGATATATCTATTTTGTATACTGATTAATGCTACATGATCTTAACCTTGAGTGACTGAACAGGACTACTTTCATACATTAGATGTGATGAGGGCATCAAGGAGATGAAAATAAAGAGCTTTGTAGTAATCTGTTAGCTGAATGTTCTAACTGCCTGAAAGTATGTGCATCATGGATTGGAAATGATAATGAAACATCTTCATAGACACAATTGTATAAAAAGGAAAAAGGAAATGTTTGTGAAAGTGTTAACTGGAACAGGGAAGGGAAAAGATGTCATGAAACTAACAAGAAGAAAATCTTTACTAAGGTGAATCTCGGTATTCACCAAAACATAAATACGTGTATTATTACATACAGTCTGAATGTTTTTATATGAAATATCCTGAAATGTCTGTGTTAAAGCCATGCATGTTTTAAAGGGATCAGTTTAAAAATAAGCAGACAAAAACTATTTTTTTAATTCGGAGATGAAGTTACAGGTGGAGCTGGTCAAAAATTACCATCAGCATTTTTTTTCTCCAGGACAAATGTCCATGTTTGTTCAGTTTTGTGTGTGTCTGCATGTTTTTCAATTAAAAGCTGAAAGCATCAAATATTTTAGAGAAAATTTTTGATTAAAACAAAATGTCAATTTTTTTTGTATAATAATACATTTTTGACCATCTATAATTCAAGTGCAGAAAGCCCCTTAATTTTTGCATTTCTTAGCTTTTCAGTGCTAAGCTATGAAACCTTATCATTCTCATATTGGTGTAAGTATAGGTAATACATAGTATCTATGGAAATAGAAAGAGACAGTATCGAGAAAGCCATCAAAATTATGAGAGCATTGGAAAGCTTCTCTTACAATTAGAGACAGGGTATGCCTCTAATTGCAATCAGTGATGTGATTGCAGCTCTGGTAGATTTACCCACACTAGCTTTAAACTAGCTGGCATGGGTATCAATTAGCAGTGAAGATGCAGTGGTGCAGACTTCAACAATCATTGGAAGTTAAAAGCCAGACAAAATCTAAATTAAAAATAAGGCACATAGTGGAGGTGATTAACCTTTAGAAAAAAATACCAGGAAAGTAGTGGATTCTCCATCTCTAGAAGTTTTCAAATCAAGACTGGATGCCTTTCTGGAAGATATGCTTTAGTAAAACAATAGTTATTGGCCTCAATAGCAGGGTAACTGGATGTAATTCAGTAACACAGATGTAATTCTATGATCTGTGCTAAAGAAGAGGCCAAACTAGATAATCTAATTCTCCCTTCTAGCCTTAACTTCTGTGAATCTGGATATAATCATGAAACATGACTACATTATACAGCCAGAAGAGTGACAAACTTCACAACATTTTATTCTAAAAACTGTGTCAAAATTGTACACTATATACCATTTCTATATTTTCCCTCAAAGGCCCGTGTTCTATTAGGTTAGGTAACGGTGTGTGCATTTCTTCTATTTAATACAATATGCATTCAGTTGTTCACTTTTTGCATGGTTTCATCACTGAATCTTTCTCTCAGGTATATGTTTCAGTTCTTGATCTCTCCATACATATATCCCTCTCCTCAGTGTCTATGTTCATTACTTGATCTTTAAATCCATTAATATCTGCTTTTCTCTTAAGTGTTTGTGTTTGGGACTAGAGCTCTTTAACACAATTAGTTTATTTGTCTCCCTCTTGATTGGTTATATACCGCACTTGATCTCTTTTTATTAGTGTATCTCTCCTGTGGGTGGTTTCTCAGTGACTATTACCTTTGATGAATGTGAGCATTTATTTTTAGCTGTGAAAGGCCCAGACCAGCTAGGATTCAGGCAATGCTATAATATTTATTGTCTTCTCATTATTAACATTCCTAGATATAAAGTATTAATGGTTCAGGGCTGTCTGAAGTATTAGAGTTATCGCAAAGTAAGTGTGGGCTTCCAAGAAAACATTGAGGAACTATGGTTGTTCGGTACAGGGAGCATACTACTATGCAGTGGCCTTTTGCAATATGTTTGTTTTTATTAACAATGTGTTCATTTTTTAAATAATCCTTTCTGTCCTTGTTTAGAGTGTTCTGGCTTGGGGGTCATTTTTCCAAAACATTATGTCTAACATTAGAATTTGAATTGTATCTTTACATCTCAGGTTTCTTCTATCTTTATATATCATTAAGGTTTGGGTCATTGGAACTGATGGGTTCATCAGCCACTATTCATTTGGGATAAATATAAGAACCAGTTAAACTCTTTTTTGTGGAATCAGATAGGTGGAAAAATAGCAGCTTTCATCCAGAAGAAATGCACATGCCAGGCATGTATGGGTGTAAAGGTTTTGCTAAGTATAGTTTTGTGAAGTTCTGGGTGTCTGTAAAAGAGAGGATGAAAGACTAGAAAAGCAGAGAGAAAAAGCAACAAGGAAGCAGCAGACACAGCCATGGAAACACTGGTAGCGTGACCCTGAGAACAAGCTGAGAGAGTTTTTGGCTGTGTGCTGGCTAGAAAGGGGCTTGGAGCACTGAGCAAAGAATCATGCTGTTTGATTCCTACGGTGTTCAGGAAAAATTGGACTTTGTGCATTCTTTGTAAATAAACTGAATTGCATCAAAGATACCTGACTCCCTCATCAATTTTTTCTTCTTACCAAAACAACTGTCAGGACTTGAAATATTGGCTAACTGCTTGGGTCAAAAAAGGAGGAACAATATGATCACAGTGGGCATCTGACTCATGAAGCTACACCAGTATGTCTTCTGGCCATGTGTTGACACTGTTTTCATGATTGTCCCAGTGCCACCCTCTTCTATTTTTCTCCTCAACCAATCAATGCTACCATCTCTCTTTACAGAGCATGGTGTATGTGCCAATGAGTTCTTTGATGGCTGCTGAGTCCAATGCGTGAGTGACAATCCTGTCCACAGGTCGGGCACACCCATGCACTAGCAATGCTCTGAATCTGAGCAGCAGATACTTTCCTTGTCTGATGCTGGTCATCACAAAGCTTGATCCAGTCCGCCTCACTACACCTCGTTCTATCAGCAAGCTGATTCTGCCAAACAGAATGGCATTCTGTACTTCTTTTCCAATCATCCACACAGTTCCAAATGCTACTAAGTCATTTCTGCAAGATGAAATCTGCAGAAGTGGTCTGTCTCTCTTTCTAGACCCTTGTGAGCTTCAGAGAACAGCACACTCTTCAGGATCCTGTAATCTTCCATTTGTTCAACATGTCCAAGCCACCTGAGTCTTTTCTTACTAATCAACATTCCCATGAATGACATACCTGCACAATTTAACACTTCTACCTTTCTCACTCTGTCTTGTCATCTTATTCAAAGAATTTTACACAAGCATCTGATATGAAAGCTGTTTAGTCTTTTGATATGTTTGGCATAAGTCATCCATGTTTCTGATCCATACAGAAGAGTGGATAAAACATGTCTCATAAATATGGATTTTCACTTTAGTTGACAATTCGTTACTGTTCCTGGCTCTGTCTTGCAAGAGACCACAGTTCCTGGCTGCTTTGCCAATTCTACTAGTGAGCCCAGCATCAAGATCTACATTGCTGGAAACAAATAGCATCTAAGGTGATATCTGGAACTGATTCTGAAGAACCTTAGTGCTTGATAAGTCTTCTTATTGCTAGCCCAAAGATTTTGCATGACTCAGAACTTGGTAATAAGATGTTGTAGGGCATCAATACTGTGAGCCACAAGGGCTGCATCATCTGGGCCTTGAATTTGAAGTCAGTGGGGTTTCATACTGATGTAGGAACCTGCCCTCATGGATCTGTTAGCAACCAAGTTGCCTTAATACCCCATCTGTAAAATGTGGAATAAAATACTTTCCTGGTGGTGTTAGGATTAATTAGTCAATGTAAGCACAATGCTATAATAGAAATATAAGCGCTAAGTAATATGGTTAAAATGGAATATGGTTATACTGGCACTAGAAAAGGTTCAGAAAAGGGCAAATAAAATGATTAGGGATTTGGAACGGGTCCCATATGAGGAGAGATTAAAGAGGCTAGGACTCTTCAGCTTGGAAAAGAGGAGACTAAGGGGGGGATATGATAGAGGTATATAAAATCATGAGTGATGTGGAGAAAGTGGATAAGGAAAAGTTATTTACTTATTCCCATAATAAAGAACTAGGGGTCACCAAATGAAATTAATAGGCAGCAGGTTTAAAACAAATACAAAGAAGTTCTTCTTCACGCAGCGCAGAGTCAACTTGTGGAACTCCTTACCTGAGGAGTTTGTGAAGGCTAGGACTATAACAGCGTTTAAAAGAGAACTGGATAAATTCATGGTGGTTAAGTCCATTAATGGCTATTAGCCAGGATGGGTAAGGAATGGTGTCCCTAGCCTCTGTTTGTCAGAGGATGGAGATGGATGGCAGGAGAGAGATCACTTGATCATTGCCTGTTAGGTCCACTCCCTCTGGGGCACCTGGCATTGACCACTGTCGGTAGACAGGATACTGGGCTAGATGGACCTTTGGTCTGACCCGGTACAGCCGTTCTTATGTTCTTATGAAGTTTTCTAGCTAGTTAAAAAGCCCATGACATTGCTCTGTTTGGATGGGAGATACTTAGACATATTTCTTATGTCAGAAAAAATGGTGACTTTTTTTTTTAAAGGGTGAGACAAAGTTTTTGGCTCCATGAAATATAATTAGTACTAAAAGCTCATTAAAATACTCATGTAGACAAAGTCCTGGAGGGGGAGCTTGGAGGGAAGGCATGTCCTTCTAGCTATGGCTTATGTTACTCCATATGGGCAATTTAGCTATGGGTTCAACCTGTTCTCTGATACTCACTGTGCATCACTTTATATGTTGGGAAATCAGCAATGGTGCTCAGACATTCATGTGTAACATGCCAAAATTTAAAATAATGCATATTTCATATAAAAAAGTCAGGTTTTTTTGTTGAAAGTGAAAACTGGTAGCCAGGAATATCTATGTCTAATTTGACTATATCACAAAGTCATTTAGTTACAAAGAGATGACTTCACTGTAAAGTGAAGGATTGAATAAGATTTGCCAGAAATCACCTATGCATAGGGGAAGAAGATGTATAATATCTCTCCTCCCTGAGGAACAGGAATGGGAGAAGACTCTTAACAGGTATGAGAACTTCCACCTAGAGTGGGAGTGGGAAGGAAAGAATAGATGATCCCCTTCCAAATCCTCTCCACTGTTAATAGAACAAGGTCCATCCCCCAAAAGTGGCACCTACCCATCCATTTCTTTCCTAGCTGTCAAATAGTCTTCAGTGGCAAAAGCCCTTCTATTCTGCTGCTAACTGCCAAATACTCCAGTTCCAGTTCCTCTTGCTTTCAATGACTGCTGCAAAGGCTAGTTTGTTACTATAATGTAACTGGTAAATCAACTTTGTTTGTTGTGTTATTTGTTTTGATGTTTTATTGAATGAAATTGTCTGTATCGGAATGTTTTTTCCAACATTTTGGGTCAGCTGTAGAATCTTATAGCTGGCATATGGCAGAAATGAGGGGAGGAGGGTGTCATTGCAGAATTTCTACCTGTTCTCCCACAAAAAATGTAAGACTCTGGTTATAAGTAACAACGAGATTGGCTTATAAAGAGAGAAGATTTTAAATAGCTTGCAACTTTACCTACCTTTTCCCTTCTCAGTTTGCTAGCAGATGCTTTCTGGAAAGTCTGTGTGATTTACTACCTGTCTTGAATGATTTCAAGGGCTCACTAGACATCAGTGGTGTCTAGTGACATACTTGTGGCTGATGGTGACATGCCTTCCTCTAAGAGCAGAGTCGCTCATGGGTCAGCTACTAAAAAATCACTGGCAGAAAAAAGGACATAACAAAATACTTTCATCTTCTGTCCCTATTATATTGAAAAAATGGGAATTCTATTATAAGAATCATGAATTATAGTTCCTCTTTGGCCTCTGAATGACTCATTGTCTTCCTGTTGCTTTAAGGTAGACAAGGAGGCAGTTGGTGATGAAAAGCAACTTTTTAAATTTATAGTGCAGGTGTTGAAACCTAGGACAGGTTTTCACACACTGGTCTCCATATTTGTAGGTCTAAATCATGGTTAATCTAGAGATGTCCAAGTCTCTAATTTGTCAACACTGGTCAACACCCTCTTCTAGCACCTAGGGAAGAGCATGCATGTGAGCTTCCTCTAGAGCAGTGTTACCAAACTTTTGTATTGGTGACCCCTTTCACACAGCAAGCCTCTGTGTGCGACCCCCCTTATACATTTAAAACACTGTTTTTATATTTAATCTACTATAAATGTTGGAGGCGAAGCAGGCTTTGGGGTGGAGGCTGACAGCTCGCGCCCCCCCCAATAATAACCTTGCAACCTCACGACCCCCAGTTTGAGAACCCCTGCTCTAGAGTATATAAGAATGATGTCATAATGCTAGAGCATGAGACAGTAAATCCAACTGATCATCAACTAAACCATGAAACTGGCTATATAGAGAGTGTGATCAAATTCAGTGTGCGTAAACTGAAAAAAAATCTGTAATCTCTTTCAGTTATAGTAAACGCAGGTTTTATTTGTAACTATAGTAGATATAACATTTTTTGATGAAAATTGATTTTCACGTTGATGATATCTCTTTACGATATGATGGTAAAAATTACGGTTTGTTCAGATGCAAATCTTATCTGACTGATGAGATTCACTTTAACAGAAAAAGCATTAAAAACCCAATTCTATTTTGTGTGTGTATGCGTGCACTCAGAATACACAGTTTAGCCAAATGATATTTTACAGATGAGTTTCTATTACTGATGGATATAGCAACATTCAAAAGATCCTTAAGCAAAACAATGAGATATTATTTTCTCCCTCGCTTGAAGACAGAAATTTATCCACAACCCTCCAGTATATTCCTAATCAGTGGCATGGAACACTCCCTGCGGATCTCTGTTCAGCTTTTTTGTTGTTGTTGTTGTTGTTTTAAAGGATCAGTAGCTATTAGAGACATTTCTTCTAATCCTTTTGGGATTTTGTGGAACTGTTTTAATTATTTTAATTTGTTTCTTTATTTTAAAAACCTACTTAAAATCAGTATCATGCTGCACTGTAACTTGCCTTGAACTATCTTCAATAAAAGCAAGATAGAATATATTTATTAATGTATCTTTGCAAGTCAGCCACTTTTCTATTTCAGTGTAAAAGATAACAATATGTACTTTATGTGACTAACTTTTTGGTTATAGTTTGCAACATCGATTAAAACAGACCATCCATTAAAACTTAAAATGTATTCTTCTATTCTAGATAATTTTCAAATTAGGTGTTGCATCCACATAACCACTAAATGAATTTGTCCTAATTAATGAATTAACAATGATTGCCTGCTTATTTAAAAGCAGTAGTACTTTTGCATTAAAATGCACTAAAAGTATATGTAATATGCTACCAGTAGAAAAAGGCTGTACATTTTGTGTACTTGTGCTTATTTTAATTCACACATTAATGATTCTGTTACATTTGTGAACTAGCTACTTACCTACTGTATACCTTTATAAATAGGCTTTTAATACGTAAGGGATAGTCATAAACTATTAGAGTCTGAAAGAGGAGTCTCTCCAACAGAAACAAAAGAACAGAACCTGCTTACTATTCTAATATTCCTGCTGGTAAAATGGACATATTGACAGCGGAGATTATTACCTTTGAACCAGTGCCAAATGCGGGGGAAATGTGATGGGAATTCTTTTTTTCCATGTGATTGAAAAATATTTATTAACTAATCACCATTGTGAACTGTTATACCGACCTCTTCACTGCTGGACAGCTTTAGTAGGAGAGTGAAGATGATAAAGAACAAGTCTCTTGGGTATATCCGAGACCTTTTCTCTGAACCATTCCTAATAAGAGACAGAAGCATGTTATCATGATTAGAATCCTTACTGCCAGATAGCAAGTTCCCAAACCATCTGCTTTTTCTATAGACAATATCTTTTTGCCAACACCTATACTGAAAAACCTGGATTGTAAACGTTCTAACACAGGAGTCTCTCATAATTTGGAATAAAAAAAAGGAACAAATAATGCAGTTTAAACATCTGTCAGTACCAGGGAAGATTACAGTTTATTCTGGCCTCTTATTTCATTACAATATGATGGAGTCCTCTGGATTGGCATAAAGGCAGGTGGCACGTTATAGTAATTTTAATCCAATTTTAATTTCTTTCATGTCTACTAGGATTTATTGGTGTCAAAATGTATTTTATATTAGCAGGAAAGGATTTTCCTTAAATTGTCATCTTTTTATTGAAAGAAAAAGAGTCTCACTCACGTTGATATGAAATCACCTTTTTCTAAAATTACAAATCAGAAATCGAAATATCTCTCAGGTCTTCTATTTAATCTCCTTCCCAGAATAGGATTACTCCCTGAAGTACATGTCTTAATACAGTGTTTCTCAACATTTTCGGTGCCATGACCCCTTGTTACAAAAGAAAAGTTTTGGGACCCACTTTCCAGCTAGCGCCTTAAAGAAAAGCATGGGAGGTTTTGACAGCCCTGGACCTATTCTCAGTGCCCAGGTTGAGCACACATATTCTTTTCTTTGTCCAGTATAGTTTTAAGTGTTTCAAGTGATGGAATGGGTTACTTAGGGAGGTGGTGGAATCTCCTTTCTTAAAGGTTTTTAAGGTCAGGCTTGACAAAGCCCTGGCTGGGATGATTTATTTGGGGATTGGTCCTGCTTTGAGCAGGGGGTTGGAGTAGATGACCTCCTGAGGTCCCTTCCAACCCTGATATTCCATGATTCTATGATAATGTCTTCTATGTCTTTAGGAGACTATTCTGCAGCCTAATAGTGCTGCCTAGAAGATTTTCCCTTTCATAACTATTATTCAGTTACTTTTAGTTGTACTTCTGCCCTTTGCATTTATGCCCTTGAAGTAGATAATTAGCAATCATAGTAATGTGAATGAGGGATATCTGGCTTGAGCACAATCCGGATGAGACTGAAATTATGCTGGTAGTTTGAGCAAAGCAAACAGAAAGGTTAATGGAGTTCTCATCTACAGCCTTTATCAAGGCATCATGCCTACCATTTGAGTCATTACTGGCTTCTTATCACAGACAGCCATTTTTAGTGCTTTTCTCAGAACTCCCTGCACTGTGCCAATATTTTTCTATTAAAAAAAAAAGGTGCTAAGAGCTAAATGCAATATTCCCAGGTACAGTTGCACCTGTGCTGTATTGAAAGGAGATATCTTCTCTGTGATACAATGCCTTTTTAGTGGCCATATCACATTGCACGTAATGCAGAGCAAATCAGATGTGTATCACTCCTATGTCGTCTTCAGTATATTTTTTCCTAATTTTCTCATTCCCACTAAATATCTGGATTTCAGCGATTTTTTTTTTCCCCTTCGGATGTATTAGGTAAGCTTGTATTTGTTCATTGTAGATCCGTGCTATTTTCCATCCGTGTTTCTAACCTCTCTCTGGCCCATTGTATCCTATTTCTATATCCTCTGGGTATTTGCAGTACTTTCCAATATAAAATCAACTATGAATTCTAACTGGTGTGTTCGAAGCAGCCTAAGTCAATTAAACATCAAATTTCATTTGAATTTCAATGGGAAGTGGGTGCCTAGCTCCCTCAGGCTCTTTTGAAAATCCCAACCTCTATTAATATGTGTTATAACCCCACTTCCAGATAAGAGTAATCTTTACACCATTAGCTTCCATGGAGATGGGATTTCAGTTTACAGATTTAATGATGTCTGTTAATGATTGTAAAAAATGACATTCTAGGGTCTCTTTCTTTTTTCAATAAAGCATAATGTACTGCTTTTGCAGATGATTTGGCATTTAATCCTAGGACGATGGCCATGAAATTTGGACCCAAAGCGAATTTTACATTAATCAGAGGACATCTCCAGCAAACAGCATTCACGATTTGCTGCAGAAATGCTTCATTTTACCTTCAAACAAACACCACATGGTATTGATGCTGAAGAAAAATTCTGATGACTACCACCAGGTGCAGGGACAGATGGGCCCTGGGAAGGCAGAATTATATGACTCTTCTTGTAATTTTTTTCTTTTCATGTTGAATTGTGAATTGACCCATGTAGTAGTGGAGGGAGCAGCAGTAATTTAATAATTGTGTCACATGCAGTTGCTATCCTTAATATAGAGGACAATATGGAAAAATGTCAATGATATGTATGTTTCTTAGGCTCAGGAGAAGATTTTCAAAGGCACAAATGACAGAAAGACACCTACTTTTCATTGAAAGTCCATGGGATTTTAGTAACTACCTGCCATTTCTGTCTCTGAAAATCTCTCCCTTAATTTATATAATGGCTCAAAGACACACACATCTCAACTGACCCTAATTTTGAGGGCTGTCATTTGTATTAATACCAAAATTATGTTCTTCTCACTTTTATTGTTAATGGTTATTTACATGAGAAACAAAGAATCATGAATCTTATCTTAAAGAATTATTTAAACTAGCAGAATGAATCCCACGGCATTTTAAGTTCCTGCATGAATAATTTCTGTCCCTCATTTTTGAGTCTTTGTTATACACAGTTCTACATTTGAGATGAATGCCAGGACATATGATTGGCAGCTGAGGTTGCTGCAGCTACAACCATAATTTTGTGGCTGATGGCAGTGATTATAACTCCAGTAATAATCCCTCTGGTGAAAGCGTGAGTGGTGGTGATGAGGTACCCATGGAGGCTGAGCTACAGCTTGTCTAAGAGCTTGCTGTGTGCAGTCATGCTTAAACTACGTAAATGGACACCTGGTGCCAAGTTGGATGCCTTAGATTTTCCATTTATCCAGTATTTATCTAGTGATGATTTATTTTCACATATACTGAAGCTGCCCAGACCAGTCCAAGTGCTCTTGCTCAGTAAATGCATTAGCAAGGGTATACTTTAGGGATTCATTCTCTCCCAGTTCAGTTCTGTGCATAAGAATTATTCATGGATCACTAAAGAGCCAGTATTATGGCACTATGGGGGTAAAACAATAAAGACTAACCACAAAAATGTTTGAGTTTGGGGTGGTCAGTGCTCTGATACTGAGGAAATGTGGGCTGCAAAATACATTGACCAAAAAGATGTGTACGTTCTCCTTACAATCCATACAGGGAGCATTGTTAAAGTGTTTTGAAGTGGGCAGGTTCCCACATGGCACAACACATGGGAGTAGTGGATAGTATGGACCAGATATTGCAATCATATAATATCAGAAGAAAGATAATGGCCCAGAACAAAAAAAACTGGGATATGTAAAATCAAGATAACTATTCACAATGTATTATCCTGTGGATAAATACTCGTGTATGTGTAGAATAACATTTGCAACAGATATTGTGTACATTTATTTCACTTTGTTCTTGACAAATTTGTAAGTATTAATAATCTGACTGCTGTAATTTCTGTTGCTTGTATAAAAGCCTATTTGTAATGCCTTCAATACTACAATATTTTATAAGTAATTTAAAACATATTTCTATTTCATATTTCACATGAGCATAAGTAGAAGTGTTATTGTAAATATTCCTGTTGAGTGCTTTGTGTATAGATTTATCTGCTCATATTATCACAGAACAATATATCCTTAATACTATTAAGTAGTATATGGGTTACTTCAATCTATAAGTAGTGTGACTCAGATAAAACATTGTTAGAAATGGACCAATGAGAATGGTCTGCAAGATCACAAAATACCTTCAGCCCAGGAATTGGCAAATAACCTCAGCAGTGAAGGGGTTAATGACAATATTTAAAACTCCTGAAGTACAAAATCAGATTGTCATCCCAACTCACTCAGCCATGATCTATGGTATACTATGAGACAGGTAGTCAGAACCTACTGAGCTGATAGTAACTGAAATTGGGTTTCAATTGAGAAAGCATGATATGGTACTCAAAAAGACAATGTACAGCCCTGAATGTACATGTATCAGTGAGAGCTGGTCCACTTAAAACAAAAGGTATTTTCTTTCACAGCTTTTACTGCTTCTTTTCTGGCAGCAGGAGTAGAATTAACCTTGTGAGATCTGTTATTTGGCATTGCTGAATATATGACAGAAAGTTTTTTGGTTTTTATTTTACTGGCTACGTATGGTGCCAGTTTGAAGCTTTTCTAGAACACTCATTTATTACCATAGTATCTAACTTTTAATTAATTAGATATGTTTGAATTTGGTGTTTATGAGAATGCAAAATTAAAGGAATGATTGTAAGTGCCACGACCCAACAAGGGCGGCCCTAGACTAGCTGCCAGTAACTGGCGCCCTAAGCAACCCATGCATTCAGCACCCCCAAACCCCAAGGGCAGATCTAGGCTGAGGTTTTTGGTAAACTGGGCAACATTTTGCCCTTTTTCCTTTTAATGTTTTTAAGCATTTTTTTAATCAGAGGCTTAATTATCCGGTTTGTCCGTCCGTGTGTCCAACCAATGTTTCTGAGATCAGATATAATAGAGACTTGAAATTTTCAGAATAGATTTGTACACGACAGCTAGATGATATTTCAGTCCAATTTCAAATAAAAATGCATTAAAAACGTTAATTATAATTTTTACAAATCCAAAATCATCCATTACGATATCCTACTTTAACTGCCATTACCACCACATCCAATATAGAAAGAAATAAGAAAACTCTTCAATGAACTGAACCCTGTATTTACAAAACACTCCAAATAAAAAACACTCTGTGCTCTTAAAACATGACTTTTCTTGCTTTAAGTTTTGAAAATTCAGTCACTAGTTCTCTTAGATCCAGTTTTCCAGCTATTTCATGCTCTATTGACATGGTGGCAAGTCCAACAAGTCTCTCTTGCACCATTGCTGTCCGCAGAGATGTTTTTATCAATTTTAACGTTGAGAAGCTACATTCCCCACTAGGTATGGAAGCTGGCAGAGTTAAAAGAATGTGCAGAGCTATAAAAATGGAAAACTTTCTGAGAGTTTATTTTCACAAACAAACTTCAGTTCTTCTACAGGAGTGGAGTGTTTCTTAAGTCATCTTGAAAAAGCCTGAAGCTCACTACACAAATCTGTAGCATCGATGTCTTTTTAATTTTCATGAGTCAATGCTGACTCCAGTTTTATACAAAATTTTCTTATCTGTTTTGCTGTTTTCTTTTGCAAGCTGTGGCTATCAGATAGAAAGCCAAATACTGACTAGCTGCTGCATCTGTTGAAATCTTTCATTAACCGAGTAAATAGCAGTATTAAGGACTGTGAAGTAGAAATTCACTTTGAACCTTTGTTTTGGGTTCTGAATGGGTGTGTCTCGTCCTTCATATGAAAACTGCTGTTTCTTTTGCCAAATGCGAACCGGATCTGGTTCAAATTCTGTTGGAAAGTCAATTTCTTCAGCAAGCTCGAGAGAATCTACCGGTGTTCTTTTGAACCTTCATCACTTCTGAATTCCTCCAGAATATTTTTAGTTTGCTGCAGTTTTTGAATAGCAGAATGTATGTTCAATTTCTTTTCCTGAAGCTGCTTACTAGTGAGGTTAATCTCAAAAAGGATATTATCCCACAAAATGAGGGAAGTCACAAATTTGAACTTGGAAAGGCCATTTGCAAGAGCTCCTGCATCTGAACGTGCTGCATTGCCATATGATCCAATAAAGATTGTATCATCAGAAATTTCAATTAGGGCATCATAAATGTTTCCAAGTTCATGGTGAAGAGGCTTCAAAGCATCAATGTGACTCTCCCATCTTGTCTAAGTGGTTTCACAGTTAGAGAATTCACATGTGCGAATCAGAATCTCCCAATGGCATGTTGAGCCTGAGAAAAACACATAAACATGTTGCACCAGGTCAAAGAAACTGCTTGCCTCCAAACAGCATCTAGCAGCATCATTGACAACCAAATTCAGAGAATGCGCACTGCAAGGAATGAAAAAGGCCCTAGGATTGATTTCCATCATTCTCCTTTGCATACCATTGTCTTTACCCTTCATATTCTCCCTTTATCATAGCCTTGGCCAAGTAAGTTTTCAACAGATAATGACATTGTTTCAAGCTCTTGTAAAATAGTTTCAGTCATAAATGCTCCAGTTGTCTCCTTCAGTGGTACAAAACCCCCAAAATGTTCCTTTATGAACAAAGCAACAGAGGGTCCTGTGGCACCTTTCAGACTAACAGAAGTACTGGGAGCATAAGCTTTCGTGGGTAAGAACCTCACTTCTTCAGATGCAAGTAATGGAAATCTCTAGAGGCAGGTATATATCAGTGTGGAGATAACGAGGTTAGTTCAATCAGGGAGGGTGAGGTGCTCTGCTA
This sequence comes from Trachemys scripta elegans, assembly GCF_013100865.1. NCBI lineage: Eukaryota > Metazoa > Chordata > Testudines > Emydidae > Trachemys > Trachemys scripta. The sequence continues at coordinate 66,565,109 of NC_048302.1, read as the reverse complement.
GCAGTTGAGGTGTGAACACCAAGGGAGGAGAAACTGTTTCTGTAGTTGGATAGCCATTCACAGTCTTTGTTTAATCCTGATCTGATGGTGTCAAATTTGCAAATGAACTGGAGCTCAGCAGTTTCTCTTTGGAGTCTGGTCCTGAAGTTTTTTTGCTGGAAGATGGCAACCTTTACATCTGCTATTGTGTGGCCAGGGAGGTTGAAGTGTTCTCCTACAGGTTTTTGTATATTGCCATTCCTGATATCTGACTTGTGTCCATTTATCCTCTTGAGTAGTGAACAGTTCAACGTTATCTTCATCTGCAGACTTTTCCATATCCACAAAATGAATGATCATCATCATTTGTTCAACATGACTCACATCTGGTGTACAGTCCAGTATTATTGAAAAGTATTTTGCAGAATGGGCAGCTTCTACAATTTTATTTTTAATGGCATTTGCTAGGGTTTGAATCAGTTCATTCTGCATATTTTCCCTAAGTAATGAACCTGTGTTTCATGATCAGTTATTTTATGTAGATGCTCCTTCATGACTGGATCAAACAAAGCTAGGTATTCAACAAATTTAAAAATTTTCCATTACCTGGAGTGTATAATTTTTTATTTCTACCGCGGCGGTGGAATGCTAAATTTTGCCCACCAAAAACTCTCAGTAAAGCAATCGAATGCTCTAATATTTGTTGCCAATATTCTTCTTTTTCCTTGATCACACGTAAATTTTCTTCATCAATAGTTTTTCCTTTTTCAATTGTAATTCAAGTTCTTTCCAATTTTGAAAACATTCCAAATGTTCTGTACTTCTTTCATGTGAAGAGAGAATTGAAGATATGTTTTTCCAATCCTTCGAACCATTTTCAGTAGTGATGTACCAATTGCTTGATTTCTAAACAACTTGCAGCAAAAGTAAAACAGAGTCCTTCAACACTGAATATTGTAACCAGTTTTGATGAATTTCTTCCCCATTAATGAGTTTCCTCTTGTAATGCTGAGCAGAGAATTTTCTTTTATTTCCATCCTTAGGGAAGGAAAATTCATGAACTTGTTCGGGTCCATGTTCCACGAGAATTTGCTGCACACTGTCATCACATCTGGGCCATGAAGCTGGGTCCCCATATTGTAACTTGTTTGTAACTTCCTCATCCTTTCTTCCTTCTACTTCATTTACTTCAATTTCTGCACGTGTCTCTGAAGGTGAATAAATTTTCTCCACTTCCATATCAGTCTGATGCTGTGAGCTGCCTTTCATCTAGAAGTAAGTTTACATCATCTCTAGTTTCCAAACTGCTTTTTTGTGGATGTGAGCTAACCTCCTCTCCAAGTAAAATTCCTTCATCTGGATGCTGTGAACTGCTTCCATCTTTATTTGGATTAAAGAGAAGATATTTCAGGAAGGATCCCTGCTGTTTTGCTTGGTCCTTTTCCTTCTCAGTCTTTCATTTACAATACTCAGCTCTTGAGGGTTTTCTTTTTCCTCTTTCTGCCATGGGGCATTTCAATATTGTTATGTACTGTGTTCCCGACTGCAAGCACTATAGCGTTAAGGATGGCTGACACACTCACCACATGGTTGGCGATTTAAACCACATTGCAGCCATCCCAACTCATCTTTTCACTGCTTAAAGGTTCAATGATTAATACCACACACTCACTTATCTATTAAAACAGTTAGTTACAGCATTTACTCAGAAACAAAATGACCTTTTTCGACATTATAAAAGTTCTTTGGAAAGTAATCTCCTTCCTCACGGTTACCTGCTTGGAGTGTGATGTCATCACTTTCATAGTCTATTAAGTGTTAACGCTGTTACTTTTCTTTTATGGACCTTATTTATTACATATGAACCAGTTATAACAAAGAAAAGTTCATAATTATACAGCTCAATAATAACGCTAAGGTTTAATAACGTGTAAAGATACTCACATTTTGGATTTATAATGCTGAAAGATGTTATTCTTTATTCTTTGACACCAATAAACACAATTTTCCACAGTATTCACTTGAGTCTTAACCATTTACCTGCAACGTGTGTTAAAATGACTGTTTGACATGTATCAACTTGCGATATCTCCTCTCTATATGAATTTCCGGCTCTGCGACCTTGATGTATATTCGAGTTAGGTGTCACTAGCATTGCAACTCTTGCTGCTGGTGGATGTGTTTCATTGTGGCTGAGTTATTGCTTATCAAAATTACGGAATGGGTCATCTTGACCCTATGTTGCAAATGGAAAAAAAATTCACTAAAATATTATTTGTTCAGTAAATAAAAGATTTGACATATTAATAAACTCTCAGAAATGTAAAGAAATGAATTATAATTCATATTCCCTCCGTTACGCGCACCATAATTGAAATAATGATAACTTCGTTATTTTATATGTATGTTTTTCATCTTTTTCAGGGTTTTTTTTTCAGTTTTTTTTTTAAATTTGTTTTTTTCCCTTGAATTTGGCATCCCATTTAACTTGGCACTCTAGGTGACCACCTAGTTCACCTATATGGATGTTCTGCCCCTGCGTCCCAAAGTCCTTACTCTGAGTTTACCAACCTGTGCTTTGTGGTCTAAGGAATAATTGCTGGTGGTCAGCAGAGAATTGGCAAGTCACACGTCTCTGGCTCTCCTGCTGAGGTACACAAAGCAGGTGGGAACAGGTGAAGAAATGAATAGCAAAACTAGACAGTGTGATACAATTTTTCAAAGAGGACAAAACAGGCCCAGATCTACAAAGGTATTTTAATGCCAAAGTCTGGAATTTAGGCTCCACTGCAATCAACAGAACTCCCACCAAATCCTATAGGCATCTAAATTCATTCAGTGCCTAAGTTTCTGCCTCTGAGCATGTGCACTGCTGAATCCCTCTTGTGATCTAGACTCCTATCTCCCACTTAAGCCCAGAGTGATCCACAAACCAGGGGAAGATAGATGTTCATCCACATAACTTGCATGTGGGGCCTGATCCAGCTGATGTATTCAGAGGCTGCCTACTGGGATGAGTCCCTTTCATGGGATGGGATATCTGATGCAGGGCTCTCTCAACCTCTCCTATTGAAGTTATTCCCCTAAGGATAAAAACGAAAGAGTCAGTGGGCTAACTAGAGAAAGAGAGAGTATGTGAGAAGGGTTTTTGTTTCTGGTCTTAATTGAAGTCTAAGCAACATATCCCTACAAAAATTGAGTAATATTTCCATGCATACATTCCAAGACCCTCTGCCACAATTCCATCAATTACCCTAGAAGGAGCAGAAATGGACATTATTAATCAGTAAATTGAGGCCTAACTTATCAAAAGTTATTAGTGATTTTGCTTGCCTTCATCATTTTTTGGTGCCTGACCTGGAACACCTTAAAGACACCTCATTTTCGGAAAGTGCCTAGCACCCAGCAACTGAAAATCAGGCTACATTTTGATGTTTCAAAATGGAGGCACATAAGATCATGTTAGGCCTTATGCTAGGGAAATCTTTCAGTAGAAAATCAAAACAAAGATATATCTTGAATCACTCTCTAAAAATGGCCAAGCTCAATCTTAGATATATGTCTGGTAGACGCAAACTCCATAGAAGAAGGCCTGCCAATGAGAATGCCCTATTCCTGCCCCTGGACAAAATGATGGTGTTTGCTTAATGCTTTCTTTTATTCTCACTGTTCAGTACCTGGCCCCAGACCTAGTTTTTTTCACATTATTCAAACACTGCTCTGAAAACAGAATTATGTATTTCCCCCTGGGATTTTCTAAGGGCCTTGTCACTATAGTTTCTAAATGCTTCACAAACATTAATTTATTTTTACAATATCCCTGTGAGATGAGGTGCTATGAGTATTTCCATTTTACAGATGGGGAACTATCGTGTAATTACCAAGCTTTATAACTGCAGCATTTAATTATTTAAGTCTAAAGAAAGGGAGAGAAGCAATGGGGAGGACACATGTATTTTAGTTTGGAGTACTCTGTCTCTGCAGACAAGCAAGGTGCAGAGCAGAGCATCTCAGCTGGAAAATCCCAGAAACATCCAGAGACAGGGTGTGGTAGCTACAGAACATGCTAAGTAGTTGTTTCTGAAGCTGTATAGGAAGGTTTCATTAGGAGCAAGCTGCCTGAGAAGTCCCACCCATTTACCCTCAGAACTAAGCCAATCAGAGCACAGGTGGTGGGGAGGAAGATTTTAAATACAGGTGTTAATGACAGCCCTGTGGACTCAGTGTTTGACTGATAGAGAATCAAGAGATGTGTCTAAGAAGGCTGGGCAATACTTGTATCACTTGGATACAGGTCAGTGCTATTCCCGCTTTACTTACTCTAGGGAAGTTTCCATTTAGGATAATGTTTGGTTCGCTACAGTCTGTTTTATGCACTTAGATGGGAGCAGTTGTCACCTCTAGGGGCTACACGGCCTATGGAATTTATATTTTGCTATCAGCTAACTGCTTTAAACTGGGATTATGTCTCAGTTAAAGAGAATGGGATGGAGCTGAGTGAAGTGTAGTTTTATGCTTTTAGTGACTTAGCTAGGCTTATGGGGAAATCCAGAGAATAGTTATTTTATATGCTGATCCCAATTCCTATACCACTTTAAATACAAACTACAGATTTCTGTTTCACTAGCAACTGAGGAGACCAGTCAACTGTAAATCAAAGGGCTTAAATGCTGCTACTTGTAAAGATCCCCATACTTACGTTTTGTTGACAAGTCTCTCAAGTGTTTAGGAAAGAAATGAAATGCTGCCATACTTTTCAAGTTGTGATGGATCCCAGTGACACACACTATATAATATGGCCATGTTACAGAACTGAAAAGAAGACCAAGGGGAATGTGTGTATATATATATATGTGTGTGTGTGTTATCCAAATACTGAGAGTGTGCTGTTGCATGATCTCCCTTTAAAGCTTGCAATTCCACAGGTGGAGGAGTAGTTGCTTATCATAACCCTCTGTCAGAGAGGAAGGATTAAAGTCATCTCAGTGTGTGTCAGAGATGGGATGTATATGTATGTGTGTGCTCAAGTATAGAAGTGTAAATGTTATTTTGAAGCCTTGCATTTAAATTTATGTAACAAGAGCAAAATGGGGAAGTGTGTGTAAGCATGAGTAAATTTACTGTCTATTAGCTTTTGTTAAAGTTATTCACAACTATTCCAAATACTATTTACAATGTTTTTGTGTTTTTAAATGTTTGCTTACTTAGGCCAGGTCTCTACTACAAAGTTTTGCCATTATAGTTATGTCAGTTAGGAGTGTGTAAAAAAAAAAAAAAAAAAATCACAGTCCTAACAAACAGATCTATTCTCTCCCCCCACTTAGTATAAGTAAATGCAGTTTATACTAAGAAAGGTGTATAGCTGGTATCGTTTATGTTGTTTGGGGAAGTGGTTTAACTATGCTGGCAAAAGTACTCTTCTCGGCACGGAGCCTTTTACCACTTAACCCAAAGTTAAACCCTTCTGACCTGACTCTTCCAACCTATGTCTTTCTGACCCCGGCTCCTTGTGCCAGTCCCATTCTCTTCACTTAGCCAATCCCAGTCTCCACTCCTCTGGTTTCTCATCTCAATCCCAGTGTCCTCATTCTCAGTTCCTCCCTCATCCATGACTCCTTGTTGAATCTGTCTCTACTCCCCACTAGTTTCCAGATTGCCCCCCCCCACCATGTTTCCTGGGCTTCTCATTCAATATTAGTGTCCTCCACTCCCTCATTGGGTCCTTGTATCAGTCTCTTTGCCTTTCTAGTGCCACTTCTCCCCTGGTATCCTGGCTTCTCATCAGATCTGTTGCCCTGCACCACAGTGGTTTCCAGTCCCAGACTCATCCCCCAATTTCCTTATCTGATATCATTCTGCCTGCCCACCAACCCACCAGCCCCGAGTGTCCCCTCATTTCCTTCTCTGGCACCCACTCCCAGGGTCCTTGCCCAGCCAGTACCAGACTCCTCCCCAACTCCCAGTCCCTGTTCCTCCCCTGCAAACTCTTTTTCCTTTATGAGTGTACATTAGAATTGAAGAAAGACTCAGAAGATCTTGAGATAGATTCCCCTGTATTTAGAAAGAAACATAAATTTGCTAGCCTGCTGGGCACTTAAGTCACCTTTCAAGGAATTCAAGATTACTGCCTTGTCCATGAGTGTCTTGTGTGCTTTCCATTCTAAATACATAAATGGACAATCTAGGTATGTGTATTTTTGTTTGTTCTGGAATAAAAAGATCAGGTACTTTTGCTCTATCACATTTCAGCAGGTATTGAACTGTGTACTTAGAACATGTGGGGCTCCATCAATCCCCTTTAATTTTTTCTTTTTTAGGGTGATGTTTAATCAAAGCAAATGTATTGCAGCAAAATCATCCTGGCGCCAGGCTTTCTACCAATGTTAACAATTGAAGGGTTTGCTTGTGTTCATTTTGGATAAAATGTGGTTTGCAGGGTGCTTATGCATAGGGAAGCATGCTGTGGCTCACCACTCTAGGAACATTCTAGAGAAGACCAGGGGAAGGAGATTGAGCTCAACATGTGGAGTGAAGCAGGGCCAGCTCGAGGCACCAGCCCACCAAGCTTGTGCTTGGGGCGGCACCTGGAGGGGGGCGGCACGGCGCTCCGGCCCCCGGGGAGAGCGGGGCCATGGCCGGGCTCGCCACCCTCCCCCCCCGGCACTCTCACCCCGGCCGCCGGGGGGCACCGCCCTCCTCCTAGGGCTCCGGCCGCCCTCCCCCCCCCCCCGTGGGGGGGGGGAGGGCCGGCCGGCGGCTTTTTTGCCTGGGGTGGCAAAAAAGCCAGAGCCAGCCCTGAGTGAAGAAGTATAAGCATGCGATGAACAAATCCATAAATGTAAAGGTTAAATATGATTGGTTAGAGGTTTGTGTTATGTAACTTATTATATAAGTGCCATGTGCTATAAAATAGCAATGGGAGGGGCTCCTTGCTGGAGGGACTCTGCCTGAGTTTTGTACTAGGGGCTCTCCCTTTGTGCACATTGAATAAAGCCTTGTTGAATTGAATCGAATCGCATCGAATCGAAGACCCTTGATTCTGCCCAGCATCTGACTCATTGGGAACCACAAAATCCCAACACAATGATGAAAGAAAGCATAATTAGTAGGCCATGCAAATGCTTTAAACTTTTTTTAAAGATCATTAAGTTTTATCAGTGTTATTTTTCAAAGATGGTAATTCCTGAAAAAAATCACCAGGGCAAATACAAAATTGAACTTACATTTCTTTTGCACCTGTCAGAGTCAAACAGCAGCAAGTACAATGAAGGGCTCATTCTGAAGTGATGTTGTGAGAAGAGTTAAGTTCAGTCAGATGTGGGAATGCTTGTGTTGAGGTTACATGGTGGAGCCGTGGGCAAAATGGCCATGCAGTATTGTGTTTGTCTGTATCTACCTAGCACCCCCCCCCCCCACACACACCCCATGGAAAAGATCAATGCACCAGCCATGCATCGGCTGGAATGGTGGATGGTGATGCGATAGATTAGGGAAATGGCCAAGAGTTTCACATTTATACTGCTCCAGTGGCACCACCACGAGGCTAGTGGGTTAAAGTAGTGACTGTTGGGTTGGGTAGACCTGTGCTTTCATTGAAAATACCTATTGTGGCCATTTGGCCTACTGACTTGCTGACCAGCAGGATTTGCTATGTAAATATTTACTTAAAAAAAGGTACATCAAGCCATAGGGAAACTTTAATTTGAAACACTATGGAAAAAAGCACACTGTGAAGCCACAATGTTGATAAGGCAATTTAGTAGTCATATATTTAAACAGGTTATTTGGGCTGTTGGAGGGTTAGTATTGCTATATCAATTAATTACAATATCAGTATAAGTGAGAAACAACAATTATATTAAAAGAGGAAGGCTTGATGTTAAATCCTTCAATGCTCATATAGAGGACAATTCTCTGATTTTAGTGACAGTGCACAAAAACAACTGAAATGATTAGGAGATATAGTCTAACTGCAGATTTTTCATTTATTAGGCTCATTTATACCAGTTTAATTCTCGTAAAGAGAAAACTATTCAACTGCTCTTTGTTATACTAGTCTATATGTTTTCCTTCCATATAAGGAAAGTTGTCTAATATGATTCTGAATAATAACAAAACAGTTATGTGCTGACATGTCATTGTGCAGAGTAATGATGGTATGTGGCTATAAAGAAAAGTAAACAGAGGCAGCTAGTTATTGAAGACAGATTAAGCTGGGGTTCCATGGGACATGTTATATCTTTAACACTGTCCCCTATGATAAAGATTAATTTTGGATATTCAATATGAAATCACTTAAATAGTAACTCTGGGATCATTCACTTAGGCTGTGACTAATTTGATTGGGAAGTAAAAAAGCATCAGTTCGAGCTGTGACTTCACACTGCTGTGGATCACTATATTCTAGAGCAGCCAGTTTAGAGATTGCACCAAGGGCTTGATTCACAAAGGGACTTAGGCTCCTAACTGCCTCTCTAGTCACCTAAATCTAATATACAGAAATCACGGACCTTCACAAAGCCACTGCCTAGCTGCTGCCTAACTCGGTAGGCTCCTAAATCAACATAAGCACCTAAATTCCTGCCAGTGGGCATGTGCTAAACTGCCTACGTCCTGACGCTACTTCACAGCTAAGGAGTGACTTGGAGCCCTAGCTGATACCTAAAGACCAGGTGAGATTCTCAAACTAGGTATTCCTCTGTCTATCTTGCCTGCAGGACGTGACCCATTTCATGTGCTCTGAGCACACCTAACCCCACAAAAGACAGCAGGGGGTGAGCCAGGAATTTTGGAGGCTGGCTGACATGAATGTCCCCAGAATATTCTATAGCCCAGAGATTAGCCTGCATGCAGCCTCAACACATGTGATGTGGGATGCCAAAGTGTAAACCCACTTTGTCTCATTTGGAGCAGGGACTTGAACCCAGTTCGGTGCCCTAACCAACAGGCTATACTGTATTCTGATATAGGTCTCACTCAAGCTTTCCTGCTGAAGTTGTTCCACTTGGATAGATACTTAAATAGTCATTGGGCATAAGAGAAAATTGCTCTATAACCTGGCAGCCGGACTATTGTTTACTTCTGAATGTACTATTCAGAAAGTATTAAATATAATTTTAGCTTCTTTTAATGTGATTTGGAAACAAGAAGGAAAGTTAGCAGCATGTAACTATCTAGCTGTCCATGGATTACCAGGAACTGCTTCATAGGCTATTAGTGGTTACTGGACCACAGTTTGAAAACTACTGGTCTAGTCCAGGGAGCCTGATTTTTAGGAAGTGACCTCTAATTTTGTGTGCACACAAATAAATGGCTTAGTTAAACTACAAATTAGGTAATTAAATCAGAGTCACAATGTTTAATCCTTCTTTGAAATAGAATGCGTGATTTGCCTTAATATGGTTCAATGTTACCACTTTGGGTAACACTACTACAAGAACACTCAGTTATTTCTTCATCTTTTTTTTATTGTATATATGTTCTGACAGTTTTTCCCTTTTAGGTTGCCCAACGTTTGAAGTGTTAAACTCAATCTTTCTTTACCTAGTAACATAAACAGCATACTGTAGCAAAACCACTTCAAAAAGCCTTCAAGAAATTAAGGTTATTACTGTTATTTCCACTCACTTGCCCAAGACCCTCTTTTTTCCTCATTTTTCTTTCTGGGAAGGGCAAAAATTGTAGAGAGAAAATAGATGGAACCATCAAGGTAAAAATAACATTTTAAATTCAGTGCACTTTTATGTTTCCTTTATGGTGTGTAATCCAGTGCAAGATCTAAGTACCACTGAAAACTGTATGATAAAGTGGCATTTTTACTGAAAAACCAATGAAAGCTGTGTGACTAAGTCCTGTAACTCTTTGAAAGTGTAAGGGAACCTAACAGTGTGCAATGGCTAATTTGTTCAGCCAAATTAATCATTTTTTGTTTGTCTGCAAATTATTTGTTAACAGCTTATTTTTATAAATCAGTTTACTTTTTCATAATCGTTCAACTGATGTTTTGTGCAAATCAATTTCATACGACCTAGTGTGGAGAAACTATGTATTTGTCAAACATTCGTTATTTACAATTTATTCTGTGATTGGTCTCTTAAGTCATATAATATTGTTTATGCTCCCTAATTGGATAGTTTATCTTTATAAAACAGAAGAGTATCTGAAGAAACCACTGGGAGTGGGTAAGAGACAGTTTGAAAAAGAAAGATAGGAGGAGCTTGCCCCTTCCCTTGTATATATTCATGCTTTCGGTACATTCCTAGGCCAGGTCTACACTGAAACTTGTATAATAATGTTAGTTAGTAATGTGATTTTTTTTTAATGACATTTCTATACCACCAAAGTCCTAGACTGGATGCAATTATATTGGCATAAAAGTACTTCTCTTGATACATCTTATTTTGCTCATGGAACTGGTGTAAGCTACTGGAAAAACATTTTTTTGCTATTATAAACTATATCTACACTAGGAGGGTTTGCCAGTATAGCTATGCAAGCAGTTATACCAGCAAGCCTTGTGTAGTGTAGACTTGGCCTTGCAGTAAGATATCCACACTTTACTATGGAGAGAACTTCTTCTTTGTCCTAGATCAATCCTTGCCCTAGACCAATCCACAGCGTCACTCTAGTGTTCCCTCTGTTTGTCAGGATTAATTAGCACCATGGTAGCACTAACACTATCATCTTCTCTGTCAGAAGAAAATCCCACACAGGTTTATCTGCCGAATGAACCCTGTTCTCCTTTAGATAAACTGCTCTCTTCTGTATTCTCCTCCTGTGATCAGCAAAAGCATTCATCAAATCTCCTTTTCTCAAAATGATCTCTCAGTCCCGACTTCCTTTCCCCCCTCCATCCCAACAAATTGTGCAATTTAGAATAATAATTCTGTGCAGCATTTGTTTTCTGCCACTAACAGAAGAATTATAATGTTGTGAGCTATGTCTAAAACTATTTGGATAGTACCCGCTGGCATCTGCATTGGCTTAAACGTCTCTTTGAATCATCCAATCAGTGACCTGAAACAACACTGTGTCGCTAACGTGAACTGGCCAATCATGGAGAAGTATTAACAAATTGTGTATACATTTGATGAACAGAATGTGGAAACAATCTTGTCAGAAATTTATTTGCATGAAACATTCATCGAAGCAATTATGACTAGTGAACATATTTTAATAAATCAAAGTCTGTTTACTCAGCTGTAAACAGCAGAGAGCAAAAATCATTGAATTTATTCTTTAGGAATAGTTCTCCCAGATCTAGTCATGAATGATGGTTAATAAAATAAACATTAGGTTTTATTGTATCTCTTTGATATTAAAATTGAACATTAGTAAAATGATTATGCTGCCATTGTAGAATACCTTTCATAAAGCAATTTCTCTTATAAGAATAATGTGCTTATCAAACTGAAAGCAAACAAGAAGCATAGAGTCTTATTTCATTCTTCTAGATGTAAAGCAGGTAATTAATCAATACTGTTCTATTTGCTGGAGATAAGATACACTATGATACACAAGCTACTTTAGCCCTCATATTTTTACATGAAATTCAGTTTCTTTTTGAAGGACTGTCATTCTTTGGATGAATAGAGAACTAGGGTCACTCTGGACCTTTTATAAGAACTAAATTCACCCTATTATTTTAAAAGGAGAAAAATCCTGTAATTGTCAATAATGCATTTAAAAACAAAAAGTTAAAATATTAAAATTGTGTATTTCACATGCATACACATCACACTCAGAAATAAAAAAAAATGTACTTCAGTCTTTCATGAGCAGATCTTTGAGGAATCTCATGAATTTACCATAACATGTATGTTCCCAGACCTTGGCACAATAGGCAGAAGTATGGATGGATTGGCCGTATTTATTCTGAATTTTCTTCTTTGTAGGTAGATTATACCACTTGCACATTGTATTTAATGTTCTTTTTTACTATAGTACAGCATCAGAAGATTACTTCCACTGATATAAGACACATGACAAATTAAATGATATATAAGAAATAGGAACCAAAAAAGTTTCTTCTGGTGTAATGATTGTACTGGTCCTGATATATAGTTTCTTCAAAGTCATTATAATGTCAGTGCAAGAGCATGAGACATTTCCTTTAGTAACAACATTAATGGGCTCAGTCCTGCAGACCTTATTAAGTTAAACAAAACTGATTTGTAAGTTTATCTGGCCCATATGTCGTAGAGGGGAGAAATACATGGTGGTGTGATCCTATCTTGTGAGTTAGCTAAATTATGCTAGAAAATACTTATGTTTTGCTATATTATTGTGTGAGGGTTTGGGGGTTTTTTGTTTGTTAGGTATTGGTTAGAAATTCCTGAAATAAAGAAGCTATTTAGCTGCTTTTTCCTCATTATAGCTTATGGTATAATGCTTCATTGAAACACACACAGCAAAACATTTTCCTCCAATTCCTGATGTGACCTGAGATTTCTGGAGAATTTTGCTTTATGTGTACATGAGCAGAGGAATCAGCTTGTAGTGTAAATGTCACCAATATAGACCACCTAATATATGTTGTATACCATAAAGTCACTGTACTGTAGGTCTACATTGAACTTTATTCTCTGATTTTTTTGTGGGTTTAAATTTAGAAACAATGTTGCATAGAGTTTTGCATTTGAGATAGATAGATTGGATTAAAAACTATTATAAACAATACTGTGCTGTGCAGATAAATGGACTAAATGACCCATCAGATATTTTCCATTTTAAATCAGGTGGATCAAAACCAAATTTTAACATTAAAACTACTTTAAGAACATTGACAAACTACTTCCAAATAGACAGTTTTTGTTAGCATGAGTAGACCCATAACTGTAAACATCATGCAAAACCCTTAAAATTTCCATTGTCAGAGAATGTTTTCAAAATAACATTTATGCACTGTAATAGCCAGTTATGAAGCATAATGTAGAAATGTGCTATATTACACTGGGCTTTCTTTAATGCAAAGCCATTAGAGAGATGAAAAATGGTTATGCGCGCACTTAAATATTTCACACTGAAGTGATTTGCATTGGAAGTTTTTTTCAGGTATAATAGTTTACTTTTCAGTGCTAGTTACTAGTGCAATATAAAAGATTTTTGTCTTTGTTGTGTATTTTCACAGAGGTATAATTCCCCCCACCTTTTTTAAATAGGGACTATCAGAGCTGAACTACAGCATGCCTTAAAAATGAAATAGCTAGGATGATAAAAGGCAGTACATTTTCTTACTACAGCTATGCTTTTAATGTCTAGTTAAAATAATGTCAGTCCATTAGTGAAGTGAGAATGCATCTTCACCACCCCATAAAAGCAAGTCTCTTTACCTCAGAGCTCCATTTAGTAAGGTACATCTGGAAAAAAAGTATTTTTATTTGTCTCTAACAGAAGACTGTCATCTCAAGGGTAAAGATTCAACTACCAATTTACTGTGCTGTAGAGCTTTTATTTTTATTTTTTTTTTCCTCCTTCAAACCTACCAGTAAATTCTTTTGGAAATAAACTATTTTCTCCATTCTATCAAAGGCAATCTATATATAAAATGACAGCTTGAAATTATTCGAGAGCAGATTATTTTCTTTCCATACATAGTTAAGCACTGTACACATTTTTATACAATATTACAAAAACCAACCAACCAACCAACCAAAAAAAAAACCCACAGGAAGAATTGCTAAATAGTAGATTGTTAATAGAATATAATTAACATAGATACTTGTGGTGAAACACAGCAATGTGTCCTCATGCTAAATGGTGATCATGCAGTGTCAAAAAAATAAAACCACAGAAGATACAAGAAATTGTAAAACAATAAAACTTTAATCTTGAGTGTCTCTTATCACCTTGATTGATCAGTCCTTCAGCCCTCATATAGATGGTGCCGATCACAACACATCGTCCATTCTTCTCTTATCCTGGCCTTCCTTCTCTGTGTGCGGCCATTCCTTTTCACAATAAAATCTTCCCATCTCTTTGGAGGTTGGCTGAGTGGTCATTTCCGTTCCCATGAGTACCACTTGGAGACAGATTTAGTCCATCCAATGTCGGTGTGCCTAGCTATAGGCCTGGCCCATTGCATTTTACTGTACCTGCTTTAAACACCAAGTCTCTTATAAATAATCCAAATCATGATCCTGTTTCTCCTTTTATTTTAGCCCAGCATAAATCAGGAATAACTGCATGAAAATCAATGGAATTAAATGGCTATACAAATAGTCCATGATGGAGAATCAAGCTGCATATTTCGGAATTTTGTTGATATCTTGAATGATCACAAAGCTGCTCTAGCAGCACTAGAAATGCTGTAGCATTCTGTCCCTAATTTTGATCCAAAACCTGTTCTCATTAAAATTAAAGCGAGTTTTGCCCTTAACTTCAATTAAAGCAGGATTGAGACCTTTAACTAGTACATGGAGCCCTACCCTTGTTTTCTATATATTGGTATAATATATATATTATATATTTTATATTTATGTATATCAGCTACTTTTATAGCTATTTGAGTATATGACAATATATGAATTACACCAAAGCATATTGACACGTTTAACTTTGGATAAATCATAAACAAAATATAACAACAAGCAAAACAGCAAGATTTATTCAACAACAATTAACTCTTTAAGTTGCAGGAATTTAGGACTTCATTCTAGGACATGGTACTGCAGAGGGTGAAAATTGTTAATAATCCAGCAAAGAATGTACTGTTATTTAAAATACTGCATATTTTCTTCCTTAAGCCTCGGAGATAAAGTAATTACTGGAAGTGTAATTGATTAAAAAATGAAAATAAAGGAAAATGCTATTTTAAAAGTGGAGATGGGCTCAAACCATAAAATTCAGATCAGCATTTTGATCCCACTTCTCCATAATTCAATTCATTATAAATATAGTCATTTTTTTTCAAAATTCTGATATAGACGTCATTCAGGGGTGTTCAGAACCAGAGCTTTGGACAGGGTCCATTTCCATTTAAAATACTCATTTATGCCCCCAACTTGCTCCCACTGAAACCAATAGAAAAATTCCCATAGGCTAGTGGATCAGGATCAGGCCCCAAAGACACACGTGAAAATGTGTGAAGAAATGAAAATTTAAAAGGTCACCAGAGAGATTTCATTACTGTTTCATTCAGCTTTTGAATCTGAAAAGAAAAGCACTGAAGAGGTAATCACCATGATAAGGTTCTATAAGAAAGAGATGGGTTAATGACCTCCTGACCTAGGTTTGTTCAGCACTGCAGTAGGAACAAGTGGGTATGCTGTAGTTGATACTATCTGCTAATACCATGGGATAGAAAAAATGACAACCTATAACTATTTCAAATAAGCATCCATTTGTCATCAGTCATTCCTGTGCCACCACTGGATGGCACAGAAGTGCTTATATGAAGAATGTCTCAGTAGCAGGTAGTCAGTGTTTTCTGTTATTAAATCATGTGTATAGAATTAGCACATCCATAGACAGAACTTCCATGAATGATAATTACAAATATAGCAGTACCAATGTGTAGCCACATTTAGGTACGGTTGAGAAAAGCAGAGCAGCATTGGATAAACTCACCTAAAGGGGGAAATCAGTTCAGAGAAAAAAGTTTCTAAAAGACTTATGGTAAAGAAAGGGAGTGTCTTTAAACTCATATGAAAGCTGACTGGTAAGCAGAAGACTGTTAATTGTTCATATAGCCAGAGTCTAGCAAACAGAATCTGATAATCATAGACGTATTTGGAGACCTGCTGATAAATTGGAAATTTTGATTCCTATCTTAGAGTATTACTATGCAGTTTCATAGTTCTTTCCAATACGATAGTTTTTAAAGTGGTATTTCAGGGAGCAGAATCGTAGAGTTTAAGGCCAAAAGGGACCACTAGATCATCTAGTCTGACGTCCTGTATACCACAGGCCACCAACACCACCCAGCTCATGCACACTACACCCAACAACCAAAATGAGAAAAAATTATTATAGCCCACAGGAGACTAGACTATTATGTGCCACAGGCAGAGAACAGGAGGAACTGAGGTGCACCCAGGGTCATGGCCCCCACAATGACAGGGAAACGATTAAGTATGATATACCCAGATAATCCTGGCAAGTGATCCACACCCTGCAGAGGAAGGTGAAAAAAAACCCAAGATCACTGCCAATCTGACCTGGGGAAAAATTCCTTCCTGACCCAAAAGGAATGACATTACTGCTTCAGAAGTCCTTGACTGGATGATGCTATGTTTTTCTTATACTTACTGCTTTCTGAAGAACAGACCTCTGGGAGGATACCAATCCCTCTAGTTTAAATGTCTGTAGGTTCTACAGTTTGAGTGCATGTATTAGTATACGGATGCCATTTTTTTTGGATTATAGGTATTTGTCACCTGGATCCTGTCTTTTAAAGTGACTTTCTATGCAATTTCAAACTTTTTTACTCTTTCTTTCAGAATCTGTAGAATATCTATCTGCAAAACATTAAGATGAAAACCCCAGTTCTGCACTGCGTAAGCAAATCAGAGTGCTAAATAAAGAAAGATCAGAAAGCTGTAACGCTTCTTAATTTGAACCTAGCATCTTTAGAACTTTAACTATCTTCAATCTTAGAGAACTTAATTTACTGTATAATCATTAGACAGACTGCAGTTAGCCATGATTATTAGATTTCTCGGTATGGAACTGAATTAAATCATATTCATTTTATAGAAGAACACTAAAGTAAAATGGTAATGATAATTCATACAAAATAAGTTTGCAACATAGTTTTGAAATATATCAATTAGTATGATCCCTTTAGGGAAAAGTATTAGGCAATGTCTTAAACCAAGAGTTAATGGAATGAAGTAAAAATGTCAATATTAAATCTAAAAAGTACTTTAAAACTGAAGTAAATGACAAAAGTAATTATAAGATGATAGAATAAATGTGTTAACCCACCCACCCAGGCATTTCACCACTTATGTTCCTTTTCAGATTGCAAAACATGATGCAAAATTATTTAGTATTGCAGTATTGGCAACCTCATGAGTTGGACCCCCACCACCACTTAAGAGAGCAAAAATCATGGTCATAACTTCAAAAAAATCATGAGATTAAAAAAAAATTCATGATTTTTGGACCAAAGACCATATGTTTTTTTTTTTTTGGTCTGTCTTTTGATGATTGAATTCCCACCTGCCCATCCCCAATGGATATGTGACAACTAGTGTCACCCACTCTCCCAAACTTATTGTGTAAGGTAACTTTGGTTCCTGTTAAAGCAGCTCTCACTCCCACTTCTGCCCATCCCCTGCACAGCCATTAATTCTGCCCCCAATCAGCTCCTACTCTCATAATTTCAGTCCCTTTCAGACCTCACCACCCATAAGTTCAGCATCCCTACATTCACCTCTGTTCTTCCTGGGGTTCTTCCCTCTTTCTGCCCAGCAGGGTCCCCTCTCCCTGCCCAGCAGGGTCCTCTCTCCCAATCTCAGAGGTGTAGCACTAAGTGCCCTTCACCCCCACTGCCCCCATTCCAGGCTGGGAGATACAAGGAGGGAAGAGATGGGGGAGGAGCAGATGTCCCCACTGATCTTTAGATCCCTCCACTCCCCCCACCATAAGAATGGCTTTGGGTTGCCAGGGGGAGTATGCGAAATCTCTGCCTACAGCAGCTTTGATTGTTTATTCTGCCCCAGGAGATTGGCTGTCTGCCTCTCTTGCCCATCAGAGGGTTCAGATTTACTAGAGGGCTGTAGCTTCTTGTGTGATTTAGACAGGCTTCTTGTGTGATAGTGAAATGGTATTCAGCCTCTGGCAAAATCATATGTCTCATGAAAAAAATTACAAGTATTGGAACACTGCTATTGAAGACAAATTTGCTATAAATATATATTTTCTTTAGCAATTACTTAGGGCCTGATTCCACTGACCTCTAAGGGCTTTGGATCATGCCCATTCTGCTGCAATATATTTACAATGAAGCATAGATAGAGTCCAGTGTTTCTTTATGTTGTTTTCTTCCTATATAATGGAGGCCAGAGCTTAACATTGCTCACACCGGGATTTGTGGAGTGGTACCCTTTATGGAAACACCCAATATAATTTAATAGGAATGAAACTAATAGATTTCTATATAAATGTGGAGAACATGGGAAATTTCTGCATTATGTTTTAAATATTGTGTGACTCAATCTTTTAAATCTTGTGCTACTTGTTACCTAAACTCAAAGGGGTTATCTTCTTTCCAAAGATGCTTACTGGGGATGGGGAATAGGCAACCAATGGACTAGTATGTGTGTGTATGTGGCAAATAGCCAAGTCTGAGTTTAATGCGTGAACATCTGAATAGGTCTACTTAGGCAATACAACAGATATGCTAAAGAAGGTGGCCAAACCAAGAAAACTGGTTCTGCCAAGGCTGGTAACCAGACAATGTATCACTTGGTGGGGGACTTTGATTACCTGATGAAGCCAGTCAGGGGATTACCTGACAAAGAGACTGGAAGTTATAAAAGAAAGTCTCTCACCAGCTATTTTGAAGAGAGCAGAAGGAAGCTGACTGCAGGAGAGGGAAAGAAAGAGAGAGACTCCCAAGATTCAGAGGAGAAGCTATGTGCAGAAGGGGGGGGGGGGGATCCTGGGCACTCTAGAGGGCTCTGACTAAATCCCAAAGAATACTCAGGAGTAGTAGGGAGCTAAGGCACGGAATGGCATATAGGTGTTTTATTGTTTTTACCTAGATCTCTGTATATCTTGTGCTTTCCAAAGTAAAGACTGATTGTTTTTTGATCTTTTGCTAAGCCAGTGTTATGTGCTTCAACTATCATGTATCCCTGGAGAGGTAAACTGTAAACCAGAGTATATATATATATAAAAGATTGGAGCTCTGGGAAAGGTTGTGTTTAAGCAGCTGGCGTGACTTAGGGTATGTCTACATTGTCAGAATTACAGCACCGCTCAGAGAGCACTAAAGGGAAACCGCTGTTGTGTGTTCATACTGTCAGCTGCCTGCGCAATAGCACATTCACACTTGCAGCAGTATTCGGAGCGTTGAACTCTGGGGAGCTATCCCACAGAGCATTTCTTCCTCTTCTGCCGCTAAGAATTGTGGGAAGACAGAGGGGAGTTGTGGGGCATCCTGGGTCCTGTCCCAAGGCCCTGTGATGCATTGCTTCATATCCCAGCAACCCCTGTGCTTCCATCCGCATTTGGCATTATCTTTAAACATTTTGTGTACCACATGCCCTGCCTCTTTGGGCTGCAGGAATGGATCCCAAACTGTTGACCAGTATGCTGCTCGCTCTCATTAATAGGTCATGAGTGGCAGTGGAGTTATTCCTTAAACTACAAAGGCAAGAGGACTGTGACATTGATCTCGCCACGCGTACTAGCTACGACACGAGATTGCTTGTGGCATTCACAGAGATGCTACCACAGTGGAATGCCACTTTGGGGCTCGGAAAACAAGCACTGAGTGGAGGGATCACATTGTGATGCACATCTGGGATGATGAGCAGTGACTGCAGAACTTTCGGATGAGGAAAGCCCCATTCATGGGGCTGTGTGATGAGCTCACCCCAGCCCTGCAGCACAAGGACACGAGAATGAGAGCTGCCTTACTGTTGGAGAAGCATGTGGTGATTGCACTGTAGAAGCTGGCTACTCCAGACTGCTACCGATCAGTTGCTAACCAGTTCAGAGTGGGAAAGTTGACCGTTGGACTCATGTTGATGGAAGCGTGCATGGCTATTAATTGTATCCTGCTCCGAAAGACCGTGACTCTGGGCAACGTGCATGACATCGTGAATGGATTTTCACAAATGGGTTTCCCTAACTGCGAAGGGGAGATAGATGGCATGCATATTCCAATTCTGGCACCAGACCACCTTGCCACCTACTACATTAATCGCAAGGGGTATTTCCTCAATGGTTTTCCAGGTGCTTTGGATCACCATGGGTGTTTCACAGACATTAACGCAGGCTGGTCTGGAAAGGTGCATGACACATGCATCTTTTGGAACATTGGCCTGTTCAGGAAGCTGCAAGCAGGGAGTTTCTTCCCGGACCAGAAGATCACCATAGGGGAAGTCAAAATACCCATTGTGATCCTGGGAGACCCCACTTACCCCTTAATGCTGTGGCTTATGAAGCCATATATGGGGCAACTTGACAGCAGCAAGGAGCGATTCAACAACAGGCTGAGCAAGTGCAGAATGACCGTTGAGTGTACTTTTGGCAGTTTAGAGGCCCGCTGGTGCTGCCTCTATGGGAAGCTGGACCTGGCTGAAGACAATATGCCTATGCTTATAGCTGTGTGCTATACACTCCCTAATATTAGTGAAGAGAAGGGTGAAAGCTTCATTCAGGGCTGAACTACAGAGGCTCAGCACCTGGAGGTTGAGTTGAACAGCCAGAGACCTGGGCTATTAGAGGGGTGCAGCACCGGGCCATAAGGATCAGGGATGCCTTGAGGCAGCAATTTGAAGCTGAAAGCCACTAATATTTGTTGCTATGCTCGGGAGTGCAGTGCTTGTAATGCTAGGAGGTGAATGTGATTGGTGCCGACAATGCAATATGAAGGTTTAAGATAATTGTTGCTTTGCAGGGCTCTGTTAGCTTTCAATTAATAGAATAAAGATTGCTTTCAACTCAACACAATTCTTTTATTAAAAAAAAAAAAAAAAAAAAAAAAAACACAACCGGAGAAGATTTTTTTTTTTTTTTGTTAGTCAAACAAACAAACTATCAGCAGTGAGGGGGATGGGGGGAAGGGAAGGTCCCAGGAGGAGGTGGGGCCCAAAATGGCTAAAGATTTGTATATGTCCAGGGATCATGTCCAACCTTCTCCTTTGGAGTACAATGCAGCGGGTAGTGTACTTCAACAGGGCCAAACTGCAGAGGGATGGGTGTTGAGTGCAGTGGACAGGGGGAGTCCTCAGTGCTGGCCTGTGAGGGGGGGAGGAGTGGAATGCCGCAGACTGCAGCCAGGAGATTGATAAGCGTGTTTGGTGGTGTCTGGGGGAAGCATAGGGAAGAGTTTTGCGACAGTGGCTGCAGGGAAGGGCGGGTGCAGAGCTGCTCGGTTTGCAGAGCTAGCATCGCCTGGAGCGTGTCTGCTTGGCACTCCATAAGGTTTAAGAGCTGCTACATGGCTTCATTCTGGCACACCGCATTTTCTTTTCGGTCCCTCCCTCTTCTTGCTGTCCTCTCCCCAAATGCTGATGAGGTCAAGCAGTTCAGCATTGCTCCAAGCAGGGAATCGCCTGGTGCATGGAGCAGGCATGGCCACCTGGAAAGATGTGCTCAGACCACTGCACGCATCTGAGAGCAAACAGGAAGGGGACTTTCAAAATTCCAATGGAATTTACGTGGTGGTGATGATGATTGATCACCTGATAGAGCAGTAGAGTTCAAACTGATGACTAGAGAGGCAAGAACAGGCATTGTGGGACACCTCCCAGAGGCCAATCGCAGTGCTGTAATCGACAAGGGTGTCTACACTGGCACTGCAGCACTGTAGTCCTGTTGCAGAAAGCTCTACGTCTCTCATTGGGGTGGTTTTTTAAAGCGCTGCATCTGCACAGTTTCTGTGCACTAAATGGCTTGGCAGTGTGTACACCTCAAGAATTACAGTACAGAAAGCTGATTTGCTGCCCAGAAACTTGCCGGTGTAGACAGGGTAGAGTCAGCATGCATCCTGAGGGCCTAATGCAATAGGACTGTGAGGCTGCAACTTTGGTGAAGGGGTAACAGACAGAGTCTGTGCCCAGGAAGGGTGCAAAAGGACAAGGAAAGAGACAGTACTGGAATCTACCTAGACCAAGAGAAGCTTAAGAGCAAACAGGCCTCAAACATAGAAGCTTTATGAGCATCCAGAAGGAACAGGGCAGGGGTCTGCAACCTTTCAGAAGTGGTGTGCCAAGTCTTCATTTATTCACTCTAATTTAAGATTTCATGTGCCAGTAATACATTTTAACATTTTTAGAAGGTCCCTTTCTATAAGTCTATAATATATAACCAAACTATTGTTGTATGTAAAGTAAATAAGGTTTTTAAAATGTTTAAGAAGCTTCATTTAAAATTAAATTAAAATGCAGAGCCCCCCAGACCGGTGGCCAGGACCTGGGCAGTCTGAGTGCTACTGAAAGTCAGCTCTCGTGCCGCCTTTGGCACAAGTGCCATAGGTTGCCTACCTCTGGACTAGGGCTTCTCAAAATTACATACTACAATCTTTAGGGCCAGATACTGAGATGGAGCTATTTAGATTTACACCATTTACTTAAATTAAGCTATACTGATTGACACCAATTGGGAATCTGGTCCATAGAATTAAATAAAGAATATTTCTTTAATGTATAGAATTCTGTAGCAGGAATATAATGCTCATTCTCTCTTGAGAAATACAGCCACGTAATATCTGTTCTTTGTTATATAATATGTTCTTGGGTGCTGGCATTAACAGATCTCAGGCATTAGAATCAGTTGCTGCAGAGGTAATAAACATAAAAAATAAGGGAGGATGAGATTGTTTAAAAAAAATATTTTCCAATCTATGCATGTATTTATGACCTTCATAGCTGAAGAGGTGTGTTGCGGTGATGGCAGATTTAACTTTTTAAACATTTTAAAAACTCCCCAAAGTGTTACTAGCAAATTTAAATTTAAGCCTGACATTTTCCTGGTTTTTTTTTTTTTTTTTTATAATTACCTTCTCCACTCCATCTCATTGATGTATGTCTGTCTGTTGTACCATGATGAGTCTTAGTCAGAGGACTAAGTTCCCATGGACAGTGGAGACAGCTGTCACTAGAAGTAGATCCAGTGATGGTGTGCTTACCATGAAGGGAAATTCCTGTGGCACTGTGTAATCCAAAACACAAGACTGCAGAATAGGTGTATCATACCACCTGGAGAGACCAGCAAAATCTGGGTAAGCAGTCTGATGGTGGTAAAGAAGTCATAAGGCAAATTGTGCATCTTCCAACACCCAAAAACACTGAACCAGACATTGAAAAGATGCCATTAGCCAGTGTCCACAATTGACGACAGCTTGCCAGAACTTTCAAAGTCAGAATCTTTATAGTCTGATGTGAAGAACAGGTTTTGGCACATAAGCATGGATAAAGAGTCTGGCAGCTGACAACCTTTGCTACACCATTTGGTCGCTAAAGATGGCAGTGCATGGTAATGGCTTTAAGTTTTGTACCAGAGATGTTCCAGTGAAGATGCACCCAAGCACTGGAAAGGTTGCCTGGAGTGAAAATAATTGCAGATGCTATTCTCATTGTAGGTGAAGAGAATGATATAGAAGCTGAACAAGACCATAACAGTGATGCTAGGATAAGAATGTCCCAGAAAAACTGACTCAAACAACATGTGGTGGCATACATAGGACATCTACAGACAGCAGAAGGATTGAAAGCAGATCCCAACAAGATCAAGACAGTCAAAGACATGCTAGCTCCAGTGGATGTGAAAGGGGTACAGCGCTTCATGGGAATGATAAATTTTCTATCCAAATTCTGTCCACACTTGACGGCAGTAGGGAACCCTTACGTCAGCTCATAAGACAGGATGTTGAATGGGATGGGGCAGGTCCCCAAAAGCAAACATTTGACATGCTGAAACAAATGATAGCGGATACCTCTTCCCTGAAGTACTACCATCCAGGAAAGCCATTGACACTCCAGTCTGATGCATTGGAGAAAGGATTGGAAGTTGTGCTTTTGCAGGAGCAGCTATTCACTTATGCAGGAGCAGCTATTCACTTATGCCAGCAGTGCCCTGTCAGAGACCGAACATGGGTAAACCCAATAGAAAAATAGCTTCTGCCTGCAATATGTGGAGTGGAGCAATTCCATCAATACACCTATGGCCACTTAGTAACAGTGCAATCAGACCCCAAGCCCCTAAAGACAATCGTGGCAAAGCCCCTTCTTAGTCCTCCAAGATTGCACTGTATGCTAGTGTGCCTCTACTGCTAGCAGGTAGAGATCAGATAGTGTAAAGGATGGCTGATACCCTAAGTAGGGTATAACTATCCAATATCAGTGAGTTGGAGGATGGGAATCAAGAACTACTGCGGCATGTTAATGATGTCAGTCTTCCAGGTTCAACAGCAAAGGTGATGGAAATCAAAGAGGCTAAAGAATCATAGAATCTTAGGACTGGAAGGGACCTCGAGAAGTCATCAAATTCAGTCTCCTACACTCATAGCAGGACTAAAGGTGTTTGTCTAACCTGTTCTTAAAAACCTCCAATGATGGAGATTCCACAACCTCCCTAGGCAATTTATTCCCATGCTTAACTACCCTGACAGTTAGGAAGTTTTTCCTAATGTCCAACCTAAACCTCCCTTGCTGCATTGCTTCTTGTTCTGAAAGGGCATCCAAGTACAGGCAGTCAAGATAACAATGTTAGCAAGGTGGCCATAAGAAAAAAACCAAGAACCAATAGGAGCAGAACCATATTTTCAAAATGAAGATGGGCTGAGCATGCAGGATGGAATATATTTCCAAGAGAGAGAGTTGTTGTCTTTAACTTGTTATGTAAAGATGCCATGCAAAAAATACATGCCTCACACATGGGTAATGACGGCTGTCTTAGACAGGCTCAAGAGTGGGTTTCTTGGTGAGGAATGATACACAAATTCAAACTTTGATAGAAGGGCATGACATCTGCCAGTTGTGGGATAACCACCAGCAGAAAGAGACTTACCACATTAGCTGCTCACTCGACCATGGGAAAAGGTGGGAACTAACTTATTTACCATCACAGAAAAGAATACTTGATTATAGTGGACTACTATTTGAAGTTTTTGGAGGCTGACAATTTCTCTGATACAAGAAGCGAGTCAGTGACTGGCAAACCGAAGGCCCACTTTGTGATATATGTAATTACGGATGCTATATTCACTGACAATGGTCCCAGTTTGGCTCTGAAGAAGTTCAGAAATTTGCATACAGCACATCTTCTCCCCCAGCATATCCACAGAGTAATGGTAAGGTGGAATCAGCTATGAAAAAGCTAAGAAACTGTTACACAAAGCTGTTTCTTGTATGTCAGGCCTCTTGTTAGCATTTTTGGCACACAGGAATACCCTATCATTGGGGTGCCAAAACAGTCCAGCCCAGGCTCTGATGTGATGAAGGACCAACATCCTGTTACAAATGAGGTGAGATGTGTTACAGCCAGATGGATGGGGAGACCATCAAGGGGAGATGGCCAACAATCAGAGAAAATGGGCACTAGAGTATGACTGGTCAGCCAAGGACCTACTGGCCCTGGAAACAGGCATTCTTGTGAGGATCCAACCAGTAGAGAAAGGCAAGGAGGAGTGGACTAAAGGAGTCATTGAGGGGCGCAGTGGTACCCAGGTCATAGGACATAATTACAGGAACAGGTGATCCTAAGGAACCAGAGTGATGCATGAGCCAGCAGAAACAACTCCCATAGAGAGCCTACAAAGATTATCACAGAACAGAGAGACAGAGAAACATCCAGAGGCCTGCCCCACAAGGAAGGAGGGAGGAAACTCCACAGGGATAGTTTGCTAGACTCGGTGACAGGGAGACAGACAGATCAGTCCCAGTGCAGTCACCTGTTGAAATCAAACTATCTTAAAGATGAGATAACCAGCTGAGTCTGTGGTAAAGATGAAACTTCAACACAGCTATGTTCTAGTAACCTCTGGCCAAAGGGACACAGGGCGGGGTGAGGCTGGGCATCAATTATTTGTTTTTAAATGTTTGTTTTACAAACATCTTAATATAGGGGAAAAGTATCATTATCAGTAGAACTGGAGTCAGAGGGCCCATGTTTCCTGGAAGGGCTGTTATTGAGGGGATACCTCGGAAACAGGTGGAGTAAAGCTGGAAGCAACACAGCCACATGGACAGAGCCATGCACAGAGTTTAATAAAATTACACTTGTTCTACATAACTTGCATTCAGCTTCATTCTTTAGTAATTAAACAACTGTCAGCCCCACATCACTCTGCTGGAGATGTGAAGATTAGAAGCTCCATGAAACATGTCTTGGATTTTTGGGATATAAAATATTACTTTAATATTATCCTAATAATAATTAAAGGAGTTGAAATTCAGGGCTTACAAACATTTGAAGCACTCCACTACCTTTACATTGCATTCCATATACATGAGAAAACTGATCTGTTCCAAATTAAGGCATTTATAGCAGAATAAAGCAATGCAATAAGTTGAAGTCATTTTCCTATTGTAATAGACCAGAGGCTCAGCCACTTTCAGACTGAAGAACTTTAAAAAACATTGGAAATGCTGCAATTATTTTTAATTGCTATGTTCAAGGTAGAACAATTTAAAATTACTAGAGCATCCATTTTTTTAGCACTTTAATTTGGAAGCAAGTCAAGTAATATTCTGCCATGGCAGTTTAAGATATATTAAGCCAATTTACAAATGAAGCCTTTAGAGAAACTAATGAGGAAAAATGTACATTAAAAATGAATAAAGATGGTCATGCAAAAATATAGATATTCTGAGAAATTGTATAAAGAATTCATAATTAGGTCCTAGGCATATAAATGTTTATAGTGTTGAGGGCTGCGAGGGACAGAAAGAGTTGTTTCCTTACAAAGGAAGGTTGTGATGGTATAGGATAAAGATGTACTGGAAAATAAAGACTAGAGTAATAGATGATCTAAATCTTTATAAAACATGCTTATTTGCTATGGCTGAAGTGGCTCAGTGGCCTTAAATACTAAGAATAATAGACTTTTTTTTGTTACAGTGTGTCTTGTCATATATAGTGTATTTTTCAGCACAGATGGCATTAACAGAAAGAGTACCAAAAAGTTAATTCCTAAGTTAAATAAAGAAGCTCATATCATATACACTGAAAAATAACCGAGAAGGGATTTGGCTCACTTCCATTGATAGAACTCAGCCTGTGGGCACCCAGTAGTACAAAGTCCACCTCCAGTAATCATGGCACTATCACTGTATTAGCAACTGTGGGTAACTGCTGGCATTTGAATGGCAACTGATATATGTGAATGTGTCTTTTGTTAAAAATATTTACTCTTCAAATATAAAATCAGCTGCAGTTGCACCCTGATTGTGTGATATCCGCATCAAGTCCATTTTTACTAGGTATTATGGACTGCTAAATTTATTTATTTATTGGAAGCTAAGCTGTAAGAGGGTCCGGACTCACCCCTGTGGTGCCTCCTGCTGGTCATCCAGGGAATTAGCTCACCAGCCTCTGGAGCGCCCTCAGCAGGCCAGTGATCCGCCTTGTCCTCTGCACTGGTCCCCCGTGTCCCTCACAGGACCCCGGTGCCCCTTGCCCTGGGTGCTGCCCCCTGGCAGTACCCACACATGCTAGGTCTCCCCTCCCAGGGGAACCCCCACCCACTAACCCCACCTCACCTCAGGATAAGGCCACTGCCAATCACCATCTAGCCCCCACTCTCTGGGGCAGACTGCAGTATAGACCACTCATCATCGGCAAGGAGGGTTTGGACCTGCTGCCTTGGCCTAGCCCTGGGTTGCCCTCTGCGACCCCGAGTACCCCTTGGCCTATTACCAGGCCACAGCCTGGGGCTATCCAGGCTGGAGCTCCTCAGCCTTTCCCCAGCCCTGCTCCACTACAGGTACCCTGCATCTATCTCCCTGCAGCCAGGCCCTTCTCTCTCTGCACTCAGAGAGAGACTCTTGAGCTCCTGGCTCCCAGCCTTCTTATACAGGCCAGCTGGGGCCTGATTGGGGCATGACCCAGCTGTGGCTACTTCCCCAGTAGCTTTTCCCTTTGCCCCAGCCCTCTGCCAGGGCTGTTTTAAACCCCTCAGGCAGGAGCAGGGTAGCCACTCTGCTACATAAGCCAATATCATGATATTACACACATGCGGGGGGGGGGGGTCCTGATGCTGAATATTTTCCCTCCTTTAATGATTTTAATTTTTTTCTAGAAACAGTTTTCCTCTATCGAGTTTTTCATCTCCTTAGCTTTTATTAGTCTCTTTTATTGCCCTGTTGTGGTTTTGCTTTGGTTTTTTTTTTCCCTACTCTCTCTTTTTTTGTTTTTGTTTTTTTGTATTTTTATGTATGATCTTTAGCCCTCTCCTCTTCTAAAGAAAGTCACGTAGCCATAGGAGCATGGGATGTACAGTACAAATGTTGAATAAAATTCTCACTCAAGATTATTTGCTTCTTCCTGCTCATCCATCAACAAGAAGAAATTAAATTTAAGAAAATACATGATATGTGAAGGTGAAAAATTATATCACCCCCCCTTTTTTGTATACTCTCAATATTTCTGCATGACACCAAATATACTATACTGAGCATTTTACCAGTTTAAATTAACCGGAATATGTTTATTATTTCAAGCAACCCCAAGTGAAAATAAAATAAGTTATTACTATGACATAAAATTGAAGGTTATTTCTTTAAAGAAAATGTTTTAAATGGCCTCTGTGGGAAGGGATGTATGTTTATTTTCATTTACAAATAGCAATGCATTTAGGTTCTAATTACTCTCACTTATTTTAAAGACTTTGTACAAGTGAGACTTCATACTTTAGACCAGCAGTCTAAATAGCCATTTGAAACATTGAAATGAAAAGTGAGAATATGAAAAATGTTTCATTACCCCCCTGCTGCATCAGTGTCTTGGTTCACTATGTTCCTAAGGAGAAATATTGCAAATAAAGTAGCCTGCAGAGCAATTTTATGGTGGACATTTTCTCCCAGGGAGTATAACACATTGACAGTAACTTCATCCACTTTTATGCATACCGAACTGTACCACATTTGAATGCTGTTTAGAGAAGGAAATGACAAATAATAATAAAAGCTGAATTATGCCACTGTATGCTAGAGAGCTAACAAGTGTAGGAGCCCCTTGCTGCCAGTGAAGCTGCACAAGAGAAAGGTATTATTTGCTTGTAAGAAGTGGGGAATTCAGTGTGGCAGGACAGCTTGTGTTGCTACCTGGGTATATCACCCCAGAGAGCACATGGCTGGATGTGGTGTTACCAGGATTATGATTCTATCTCTTTTGAATATTACAAGGGTTAGCAATGGGGAAAGTATACAGGCTACAAAGATGTAGCAAAAGCTGCTAATGTGATCCTTGGACATATGAAAGGAGGAATATCAAGTGGAAGTAGGAAAGTGATCTTGCCTCTGTACACAGGATTGGTAAAATTGCTATTAGAACTGTTGTTCATGCTCCAAGAAGGATGTGGAAATATCTGAAGGAGTTCAAAGAAGGGCCACAAAAATTATTTAGGGGCTGAAAAACAAGTGTTATGATCTCAGTCTTAAGGAGATCAACTTATTCTCCTTACTGAAGAAAAGGTTGAGAAGTGATTTGATCACTGTGTAAGGACCTTATACATGGCAAAGATATCAGATAGTGGCTGGCTTTTCAATCTTTCTGCCAAAAGCGTAACAAGATCCAAAGGCTGGAAGTGAGAATGATTAAATATTGGAACAAGGAGGTATCACTTGGAGTCTCTAAAACAAGATTAGAAATCTTTCAAAAATAAACTGTAATCCAGTTTCTGGGAGAGGTTCTGTGGCCTGTGTGTGGGTGGATGGGTGGATAGGGCTTGGATAGTCATGGTCCCAGCTGGTTTTGTAATCTGAATCTATGAATCTTCCTGTTCATCCCCTTCTTTCATGGGCCTTGGGGAGAAGGACTGCCTGCATTGCCCCCAACATACTCATAATACTTGTAGCTCTGTTTTATGATAATGACTGTAATCTCATGCTTCAGCCAGTCAGCTGCAGGAAGAAGTTTTCCCCGATATAAAACTGTAATCTGTTTTGTTTGTTTGTTTTGTTTTTGCCTTCCTCTGAAGCATCACAGGTCAGTCACAGCTGGATATGGTATACTGGTTTGGGAAAGCTGATGCTCTGTTTGGTATTGATAATCCTTGTTTTAGATGCCTTTGTGGATGTGTCTTTAACTACTCCGGGTCTAACTAAATACTAGATTTGGTGTGGAAAGAATTTTTCCCCCCAGTCAGATTGGTAGAGACCTTGGGTTTTATTATTTTTATTTATTTTTCTTCTGCTGTAGCACCCGGCATGGATCACCTGTTAAAATGTCTCACCTAAACAATTCCCTGCCATTGCCTCAATCTCTCCTTTTCTTTGCCTGTGGCACACAACAGTTTACTCTTCTTTGGACTAAAATGCTTTTAGTTTAACTGAAGTCATTGGGCTCAACATAGCGGTATTTGGGTGAAATGTAATGGCTTATGCTATGCAGTAGATCAGACTAGAACAGGGGTCTCAAACACACATGCGGCCCGCAGAGTTATTTTCGGTGGCCCGTGAGCTCCTCCGGCCCAACACGCACTGGGGGCCGCGGTTCCCTATTCCCGGCCAATGGGAGCTGCTGAGGGCGGTGCCTGAAGCAACAGCCACACACACCCCTGTGCCCCTTCTCCCCCAGGTTCCGTCCACTTCCCAGAGCGGCGCAGGGGCAGAGCAGGAGCCTGCCCCCCCGAACCTCTCCTGCAGGTGAACCCCCTGCCCTGAACCCCCTGCCACACCCCTCCTGCACTCTGACCAACTGCCGCACTCCGCACCCCTCCTGCAAGCTGACCCCTGCCCTGAGCCCCCTGCAGCACCCTGACCCCCTGCCCTGAGCCCCCTTCTGCACCCTGACCCCTTGCCCTGAACCCCCCGCCACACCCCTCACCCCTCCTTCACCCCAACCCCCTGCACTCTGACCCCCCTGCTGCACCTTGACCCCCTGCCCTGAACCCCCCGCTGCACCCCACACCCCTCCTGCACCCCAACCCCTTCCCTGAGCCCCCTGCTGCACTCTGCACCCTGACCCCCTGCCACACCCCTCACCCCTCCTGCACCCCACACCCCAACTCCCTGCCCTGAGCCCCACCACACCCCACACCCCTCCTGCACCTCCTGGGGGCAGGGAGGGAGTGGAGTTGGGGTGGGCATTTCAGGGAAGGGGTTGGAATGGGGACAGGGAAGGGGTGGGAAGAGGTGTGGCAGGGGCAGGGCCTCATGCAGGGCCGGCTTCAGGCAGGGCCGGCTCCAGGCACCAGCTGAGCAAGCTGATGCTTGGGGCGGCAGCTTCTAAGAGGCGGTATTCTGCCCAATCCTAGGGCGGCACGGCCGCTTTTTTTTTTTTTTGGTGGTGTTCCACTCCGGCTGCCCTGTAGGGGGCAACGGCGTGGAGGACAGGAGCGCCCTGCAGCAAGCCCGGCAGGGCAGCCCACGTCCTTCCCTCACAACCAACCGGAGCAGCGCAGAGCCCTCTTGGCAGGTGGCGGGGACACGTGGCAGCGCCCCGCTGAAGCCCTGGCCGCCCCCCTTCTCTCTCTCTCCCCCCCGCTCCCTCCGCTAGCCAGGGCACATCTGCAGCACAGGGAGTCCCCCTGCACCCGCACTCTGGCCGCGCCGCAGGGTTTTTTTTTTTTTTTTTTGCTTTGCCATTCTGGCCGCCCCATTTTTTGTTTGTTTGTTTGTTTTTGTTTTTGCTTGGAGCAGCCAAAAAGCCAGAGCCAGCCCTGGCCTCATGGAAGGGATTGAGTGGGGGCGGGGCCAAGGGCGGTGTGGGGGAGATGTCAGTAAATGCGGCCCTCAGGCCAATGTACTAGTCCTAATGTGGCCTTCGTGGTCATTTGAGTTTGAGCCCCCTGGACTAGAAGATCTAGTGGTCTCCTTTAGCATTAAACAGTATGAAACTATGAATTGTCATGCTGGTAAACATATAGATAAATGATCTGGAAAAAGGCAAAGCTTGCAGACGATACAAAGCTGCTCAACATAGTTAAGTCCAAAATAGACTGGAAAGAGTTACAAGGCTGGGTGACTGGGCAACACATTGGAGATGAAATTCAATGTCGATAAATGCAAAGTACTGCATACTGGAAAATATAATCCCAACTACACATATAAAATGATGGGGTCTAAATTATCTGTTCATATTTTACTATTAAAGAAAAGTCTTGCAGTCATCATAGAAGTTCTCTGCTGCTGCACATTGAGCAGATGTATTCAATCAAAAAGCTAACAATATTAGGAACCATTAGGAAAGGGATAGCTAAAAGGAGAGTAAAGATCATAATGCCACTATATAAATATATGGTACACCCATACCTATTGTGTGCAGCTATGGTCACCACATTTCAAAAAAAGATATATTGGAAATGGAAAGGTACAGAGAATAGTAACACAAATTTTAGGGGTCTGGAACAGCTTCCATATGAGGAGAAATTAAAAAGACTGGGGACTATTCAGTTTGGGAAAGAGGGAGGTTATGGTAGAGGTCCATAAAATCATGAATGGTGATGAGAAAGTGAATAAGGAAATGTTATTTATCCCTTCACATAACACAAGAACCAGGGATCACCCAATGAAATTAATAGGCAGCAGATTTAAAACAAGCATAAGAGAGTAGATTTTCACACAACGCTCTGTCAACCTGTGGAACGCCTTGTCAGGAGATGATGTGGATTATAAATGGATTAAAAAAAGAATTATAGTTCATGGAAGATAAGTCTATCAATGGATACGAGCCAAAATGGTCAGGTATGCAACCCCATGCTCTGGGTATCCCAAGTCTCTGACTGGCAGATGCTGCAACTGGATGACAGGGGTTGAATCACTTGAGAATTGCCTTGTTCTTTTCATTTCCTCTGAAGCATCTAGCATTGGCCACTGTTGAAGACAGGATACTGGGCTAAATGAACCATTAGTCTGATCCAGTATGGCCATTTTTTTATGTTATTATGTTAGTCTGCTATTTTGTTACTGACAGTTTCACATGCTTCAGCAGAAGTAACTAGAAATCCTGCAGTAGGCAGCTAACCCAAATTCATACAAAAAGATAATGCGGTAACAGTGATTTTGAATGCCTTTGCTGAGCCAGTAAACCACAGTGCCTACAAATACCTAGGAAGAATGTCCTCATTACTTGTAAAGAATGTGGGCATTATCTGCATTTTAATCTTATGTGTGTTGTCTCTGGGGGTTAGGGTTACTGTGTGCCTAGGAATTAAATCCAGTCTAAGCTCTTCCCAGCTGTCCAGGAACCCAGCAGTGGCTTTAATTCAATTGCCTAGTGCTCAAATGGACAATATTGTGAATCATCTACTGAGAGACTATAGCTGCCTCTTCCCCACCCTGAGAAATGTACACATCAGTTTGGACCAAGCACAGAGTCCCAAGTATTGCTGGTTGAAAATTTTCCAAGGGAACAGTTTTCCATCAGAAAACACGCTTCTACTCAATCAAAATATTCCACAGGAGTGTCTTAATTTTGATTAACTTGTGTTTACCAAAATAAATAAATAAATAGAGAGAGAGAGAGAAAAATCTAAATGATTAATTTTCAGAGGGTTGAAATATTTCATTTAGACTCCTTCATTTCAAAATGCCTTTTATGTTTTGACTTTTATTTTATTATATAAATTAGTATAGACAGGGAGGGTAGTGCCACTTCTTATTGAAGACAACATAATATAATGTAACATGAAAGTCAAAATCAACACAAAACATTTCAATTTGATTGAAACAAAATGTTTCAATTGAGCCAAAACAAAATGTTTCAGAACGCACATTTTGAAATAACAGAATTTCATGCAGGATAGAAACTCTGGACTTCACTCAGGTCTAGCCCCAAATCAGAGAAAGGAATTTTGAAATCTTAAAGGGTCTTTGGAATGGACAAAAGGCAGCGTATGAGCTATGTGGGGCAGACATTATTAAAGGGAATCAAATTGAAGGGTAAAGGCTAGTGGGGTGCAGTCTGACTCATCTATCCCAATGCTGTCAGCCTAGCTAAAACATGCAAGGAAAGGCCAAGGTTTGGGTAAGATAATATGCATTAAGGTTTTTTTTTTATTATTTCAACCCATGTCACTCTCCTATTCCTATATTACAAAATCAAAGGGGACCACTGTCATCATCCAGTCTGACCTCCTCTGCCACACAGGCTATAGAACTTAACAAAAATAATTCCTTTTGAACTAGATTATATCTTCTAGAAAAACACCTGATCTCGATTTAAAAATAGCCAGTGATGTTGCCATGGCCCTTAGTAACTTTGTTCCAATGGTTAAATTTCCCTCCTGTTAAAATGCATACCTTATTTCCAGTCTGAATTTATCTAGCTTCAACTTCCAGCCATTGAATCTTGGTATACCTTTTGTCCGCTAGATTGAAGAGCTCATTTTCACATTTTTGTTCCCCCCATGTAGATATTCATAGACTGTGATAAAGTCATCCCTTAACCTTCTCTTGGTTAAGCTAAACAGATTGAGCAACTTGTGATGTTCCTGGGGATGAATAAAACATAATTGTTTTGCAAAAGCTGTTGCCAAGTCATTATACCTTCATACTGGTCACAAGCTCCCACTGTGAATTCTACAGTAGGGGTCAAACCCAGGGACCTGCTAAAGGTAATACAGTTGGTAAAATGGGGTACTGTAAACCCGGTGGTCCAGTCTAAAAGTGGGGTAACCCACTGGGTTTCACCCTAAGTGAAGCGCAAGCATGGTCTGTGGCTTGGAAAGGGTGCCCGTGGGAGGGACTGAGAGTGGGTCCAGGTACCACACGAACCATAGCACAACCATGTTGTAAAAGTGTAAACTAGAATGAAAGCGAGAATAAAGTAATTAAAAAGTAACTAATAGAAATGAAATACCATTGTAAAATGACAAGTAAGAGTGATGTATGTTGCTAAGCATTATGGCCCTGATTTTTTAGACACCTAAACTTGGCATCCAATTTCAGCACAGGAGAAAAAATATACCAGTTCTCAGATTATTTTATTGCATAATTTTCTGCCTCATCAACCCGTATCTCAACATTTTGTACGTCAACTGTGAAAATGATACGTGGAAAGTGTATTTTATGAGCTACTCCTGTGATACAGAGATATGGAACATGGTAATATTGTCATTTATACTGTTAATGTTTTCAATGTTAGTATCTTCTATTAATGTAATAGTTTTAAATAATTTTTCTCACTGTGATGCATGAGTTTTTATTTTTACTTATGCAAATGCTATTTCTATGAGTTTCGATTATTGCTTTGTGAGTTATGTATTATTATTTTGCTGATATATGGAAAGGTTCATAGGCATATCTGAGTAGTGTCATTTGAACTATTATTTAAGAGTTGCTCAGAGTTTCTACTTTCAAAAATGTAATTTTAGGAATGGGCAAACTAACTGAGATAAGATAAAATAAGAATCTTTTGTCCCAGTTAACTTTCTTGGTGGGATTGTGTGGATGGATGCGTGGGAGTGCACCTCTTTGTCCAGAAGCAGAAGTGCAGGGGAAGAGGCTATTTTTGTACCATAATTAACATGTCCGGAATTAGGTAGTCTCTTGTGACATAGCCTAATTTCAGACATCAACTGTGATAGGTTAAAGAAAGTGTCTCTCACACTGAGATTTCACAACTCTGCAGGGTATTTCAAGATAAGGCACATATCAAGAGTTTGATTAAGATTTGCAGATATGCATTCCTAAATTTATCAGATTTTATTGTTGGTATCCGATTTTCACAATGACAGGTTAAATATTTTGCATTCTTACAAGAGAAATAATTTGGCATTGTGGGGCCATCTCTGTTAGGGGGAACCTGTTAACCAGGAAAGGTTATCGAATGAGGTAGGTACTATAGTCCCTCACTCTTGAGGGGAGGGACTAATGCCACATTCTCATTCTCATTTTTTAGTGATACATGGGAACAAAACACTTGAGTTCCATCAGGTTTCAGCAAAATCCAGCCACACCTTGGACTGCCAATAAGAACTAGAAGTACTGAAACACCAGACAAGAGTCTGTGCTCACATTATTTCTGAATCAAATTTTGCTGACCAAAGAGGTTCATATATTTTGGAAGAGATTCATATCAATATGTCTAATTGCAGCTAATTACCAAAATTAAACCTTCTGAGAGTTTTGCACTTCCAACCGGAGATGAAGTTCTATCTCATTCACGCATCTGTTCTTATGGCTATCATGAGCTCCCTTTGCTGAAACTGTGCTC